>NC_081419.1:36143111-36251977 GCF_949786415.1 Peromyscus eremicus
ATATTGGTTGGTATGTGTGAGGATATGCCTCTGGTGAATGGAGTATTCCATGCAGAGGAAAAATGCCCTGAATGCTAGAAGGAGTTAATATATTTGAGAATCTATTAGAACTTCAACAAGGCTGGAAGGAAGGATTAGAAAGAGGTATTGGGAGAGGAAAGCTGACCTTTGGTGAGAAGAAAGATTGTAAGGCATCTTATAAGACAAAGTTTATGATTATGCCTTTAACTCTAAAGGGGCTATGAGGCCACAGATTGACCAAGGAGATGTAATTGTCAGTGTTTGTTTGTAGAAAACAAGTTGCAGGATTGTGGGGGTGGGCAGTTGTCAGTCCAGAGTGAGACCCAGTTAGAATGTTCCTTTAGAAATAAAGGTAAGAATAGCTTTGAAGACCCATGAAGAGGTTCTGGTACACATCAGAGTTCAATTGTTAATTCTAAGCATTTATTTGGCTAGACTAAGGGACATACACATAGCAGGTGAAGCATTATTTCATGCTGATAAGAGTGTTTCCAGAAGTCACTGGCATTTGAATGGACCTAACAACAAATATCCACCCTCATAAAGTTGGGCTCACTCAGCAGTTCTCCCTTTCTCTCTCTCTCTCTCTCTCTCTCTCTCTCTCTCTCTCTCTCTCTCTCTCTCTCTCTCTCCCTCTCTCTCCTCTCTCTCATCCTGACTGAGGAAGTTCTGAGATATGAGTATGTTATAGAAAGAAGTGGCTGGGATGCCTATAGTTTATACTATATCTATACTACCTTTTCTCATCCAGCCGGCACCTACAGATTCTATTTTCAACTGACTAAAGAAGAGAAAACCAGAGCCTTTTCCACAGATCAGTCTGTATAATAAGTAGGCAAAGCCAAACAGTGGACAGTTATAGCCCTGTATCCTATTTCTTGGACATCCTTGAAGAACAGTAGAAAAGAAAGATCTCAGTGAGCAGAAGTTAAGGTAGTTGATTCACTTGGTTGTAAACTTTGATTTAAAGGAGAAATTTTATGTATGATTATTCACTGATTTGTGTGTGTTAGCTAATGGTTTGGCTGGATAGTCAGGGGTTTGGAAGGGGTATGATTGGAGAATTGATAAAGAAATTTAAAGAAGGTGGATAGACCTTTGTAAGGGCACAGGGCATGATGATTTTTGTTTCTGCCATGTCTGAGATAGAATCACACTTTTTTTAAAAAATCAGATTACCAAGTGAAATTTCTGCATCAGACTATGACGTACAATTGACCAAGCAGGCCAGCATCTCGAATAGGCTCTTCCAAGCAAAATAGAATGGAACAAAATTATCCAAAACTGAAGGGCCCAAGAATCAAGAAGAAGAAATGGGGACGCCACCACTCATCCTTGCCCCCTAGTTAATTTTCTATTTCTGTCTCGTGATTTAATGATATATAGGCCTTAATTCCACAGGGAGCAATGCTTCCACCAGGTAATACAAAAATAATTCACTTGAGTTGGAAACTAAGACCCCTTTTCAGTCACTTGGAACTCCTGAGTCAAAAGACTAAGGAGTGACAGTGTTGATGAGAGTGATGGTCCCTGACTACCGGATGGTGCTGGAGGTCTTGCTCCAGACAGGTACGATGACCTTGGATGGATGTGTGAAGTCAGCTCCAAGAAGAGACTGTGACCATGTGTTATTCAAACAAGTGGCCTGGGATAGCCTGGGCTGTAGATGGAGTTTTCTCCAGTCCTGCCCAGCCCCACAGACCCCACAACAGCTTATAAAATAATCACCCGGAAGCTCATATTAATTAAACTGCTCAGCCATTAGCTCAGGCCTACCTCTGTCTAGCTCTTACACTTAAACTCAGCCCATTTCTGTTAATCTGTATGTCGCCACATGTTCTGTGGCTTTACCTGCTGCCTTTACATGCTGCTCCCTGGATGGCAGGCTGGTATCTTCTCTCCTCAGCCTTCCACTTCCCAGACTTCTCCTCTCTCTTTGTCCTGCCTATACTTCCTGCCTGTCTACTGGCCAATCAGTGTTTTATTTATCAATCAATCATACACAGCACTGGGCTGTTTTTATTTATATGATTTCTATGGTTTGCATGAACAGCTTTACAATCAGTTTTGCTTCCTTAAGTTTCTAAAAATGGTTACAATAATTACCAGTTTGTTCCTTGCCTCTTTCCCCTTTTATTTGTCAACACTTTCCCATCGGTAGGCATTACCTTTTTGATCCGTATTCCTACTGTTAGAAGCATAAGTAGTGTTGCTAGCTACAAAGGAAGTTTTCTAACTATGTACACATACAAGTAGAGCAGTGTGCCCAGTTGGCCACATATGCAGTTACAGAGTCATGCAGAAGACAGATAATTTTGTCTCTAGTGGTTAATATTTATATCTGGTAGGGTCTGTGTTCTCATGATCAATTCACCAGCCAAGGCTGGATCAATCCATTCTACATTCTGTACTACTCCATCTCCTCTGGGGATATACCAGGTTTTTCCCATTTAGCCTATAGGCAACATAACTTGAAAACTTATTCTTAATAGTTGGCACTGTTTATCCCATGTTCTCGTGTCCTTCTCTCTTAAGTTCTTGGGGTATTGGCACAGTTGTTAGAAATGAGGAAACTGTGGGTTTCTATAATTCTACTTCATTCCCTGTCTTTAGACTGTTGCCATTAACTCATGATACCATTTATTTAGTAACAATTCTGAAAGACTCTTTTGGTTAAAAATCATTCTTTCCAGAATAGTTATGCAAATATGTAATATTAAACTTTGTGACCTACTGTAACTCGTTCAGGCCAGCAGTATGGCTAGCATGGTGAAATCAAGGAGAGCAGGTAGCACATATTTTCCTGGGGTCATGCCCAGAATTATGCAGTGAACTGTCCATAAGTCTTTGCCAGGTGGGTCAGGGTCTCCAGGGTCTTGCCACAAGGAGAGTCATTTGTGCTATTCTCTGGCCTTGTTCCCCAAAGAAGTCGCATGGCTCCTGCCAAGGTTGATCTTGGCCTATGTATCCACCACTGAGACAAGGAAGAGTAAGTACATCTGGAATACAGTGTTACCCAGTCCTGTGACTGATACAATGAGCAACTATTTTAGTACAATCTAGGCCAGACATCAAGTGGCCAAGGTACTTTAGCAGGGAAGCCTGCCAGGTAGAGAACATGACAGTAAGCTGAGGTCCTTGCTGAAAGCAAAGGGAGTGCAGGATGGACCACAGGTGTCAGTAATAAATACCAGCTCCAATTACATGGTGGATATAGAAACCAGTGCTGGAATTGCTGTAGTTCCCCCTTATTTTGCTGAGATGTGAATATCCACAGAGCAAGCAACTATTTATTTTCTTTCCTGTCATACTCTTATCATTAAGCATCAGATATATTAAATTTAGAATTCAAGATCTAGGCTATTTGGAGAACAATCACATCTCTTGGGGCATTTTGCCCTCTTCTAGAAAAAGGATTAGTGTGATTTTGGTTGTACACAGGGAAGTTTATCTGTTAGTTACAGCTATGGTTTTTTTGTGTGTGTGCCACCTTGACAAACAACAGACTTTTGGTGGCAAATTTCAAACATCAGCGTGGCTGTGTTAATAGTAGGTAGCTGATAAAGCATTATTTCTAGGGGTAATTATAAAGATATTTCTGGAAGAGATAGACATTGAAATTGGGAGACCCAGGACAGATTATTAGCCTTTATTCAATGAAACGGGGCATGGTCCAGTGGGCTAAGGTTCTGGATAGAACAAAACAGCAAAGGGAAGGCAAGTTCTCTGCTCTGCTCAGTAGCTGGGGTACCCATCTTCTCTTGCCCTTTCATGTCAGAATTTCTCTAGCTTTGGAGATCATGACTTGTATTGGTGTCCCCCAGGTTATGAGACCTGTTGACTTGAGCTAAGCCTCACCAATGAGATTTTTGATGTGCAGACACCTGATATCCAGATACTCTGCTGTGGGACTTCAGTTTCTGTCCTCATGTAAGTCAATTCCCTTAATAAATTTTCTGTATGCACGTGTTTATGTTTTTTTAGAAAACACTGCCTAACACAAACTGTTACTGGGCTATCATCATAGCATTTCAAAGCATGAACTCCAGAATTAGGTGTCTCTCTAAATTCTGGCTCTGCTGCTGAAGCGATACGCTGCTTCTCATTTGTAAAATGGGGACTCATCTTCACCATTTATCAAGGTGGGTGTAGAAATTTGGAAATGGTGGATTCATTGGTGCGTTTGTGGCTCTGTTTTATATTTACTACTTGAAATTTGCTTTCTTTCAGAAGGGGACAGAGACTTGGTCCTTACTCCTAGGGACACACACCCTACAGTTCCTATGTAGGAAGGAGTATCAAGTCCACCTGATGTGTGGAAAGCTTGCTGTCGGTGTAACTCTTAGTGGGAACAGGGCAATCATTTCTTCAGATCAAATCCTAAAGCAAGAGCCATTTTCAATATTCTCAATCCGGCTTTGGGAAATAGTAAAGATTATGTTTCTGGCTTGAGCGGCCACGTAGGAAACAACCCAAATCCCAGCTCTTAAAAGGGAAACACCTAAGTACTGTAATTTATGAAAATAAGACTGTCTCAAGGATATTTCACCCTCACAGAGATAAACTCAAGGGCTGCTATTTAGGCCATTCCAAAATATTACCACGATTGGTAAAAGATTTAGAACATGCAAAAGTCCATGGCTATTGCCACCAGAATACATTTTTAAATGTACTGATCCATTATTACATGACGCTTGAGAGCCTCCCTGTTTGACGGAAGGCAGCAATCTTCTTGGTACCAGGAAAAGCGTCTACAACTTTCTTAACAGCTTCACTCATCTGGCTATAGAGGCTTCGTCATTTAAGTCGAAAAAGGGCAGAGAAAACGCTGAGAGGCAGTTTGATCTAACTCAACCTTTTCAAACGACTACACTAATTTTAAACATATGAATTTAACTGTATGTTTGCCCCTCTATAAACAGGGCGAACAAACAGTATATCATTTTTACACTTGAACTGTATTATGATTTTAATGCAGCTCAGGTGAGGTGAGGTCAGGAGATACAATTAAATGGATCTGGTACCAGCTGGAGATTAGGTTCTCTTTAACCATGCTTGGGTGATTTATCCATCAACAACTCATGTACTGCTCCATAAAAATTGATATCTGTTTAAAAATAGGTATTAAAATACAGTGTACTTTTAAAATTAGAGACTAAAATATTGTGTAGTTGCCAGCAGGTAGTTTATTTAATATTCATGTGCAATATGAAACAGAGAGAGTCTTGTTCCTAGAGTAAAAATCTATTAGAATAAATTTATCCTACTTGCTGATGTGCACAGAGCTCCTGTGCTTGGTTAGGCCCTTGGAAACAAATGCAGAAACAAACTTTTAAATCATTTACAAACCCCTGGCATGGTGGAATGGGGTCATATAATTACCTTATTTGTTAAACAGCTCTATCTGCTCCTTGGTGATTTATTTCAATGCAGTTCTTTCATGAAAGGCTGTCTAAAAACAAAAACAGGAGGAAAGGGAAGCAGAAATGCCAAGTAAATGGGCTTATTAAGGGAAATACAAAATCCTGTTGTTTTGATATGTTCTACTGTTGACCTGAATAGTAGTTGTCAATCTTATGGTTCCTATTTGATATAAATTCAAATATTTAGATTTGCCACATTCAAAGCCAACTTGCAACTCTAAAGGGCAACCATTTGTCTACTAATATACATATCAAAAAGTTAAACAAATGAACATTTAAAAATAATATTTGATTAACCATTCACTGAAAGAAAAGTAATTCTGCCTGTCTCATCCAGTAATTTATATAGTGTAGTGATCTGCTTGTCAATAATGAACAAATTGCCCTAATATATTACTATAATGCTTCATATTCATTAAGACATCTGCCAACTTTTCAAAAAACCTTTTCCATTTGAGACTTGACTTATAATTGTAGAGTCCCTTGGGGGAGTTTCAATATTATTCTAATCAATTTTATCCACAATCGCAATATGGATGATTACATAGCAATGTAATTTCCAAAGTTACCTCCTCACATTAGTCATCTGCACAGAGAGGAGACAATGCCAACATCTCCAGAATGTGTTTTGGAAAAGAAGCCCTACAGCGATGGAGCAAAGAGTATTTTTCATCATTCGAATGCATCACAACATGAATATGTATATGTACAGATACGCTTATATAATTTACAACCACACTTCAAAACTTTATGGTCTGTAACATTTATACGTTATTTTTATGCCATAAAATGATAATGGATTTTATAACCATAAGAAACAAAAGTTGGAAAGTCTTCCAAGATGGACTTCCTGCACATAGATGGTAGAGGTAATGCCATAGTCAGTGTTCTTTCATTTTTTTCTGTTATTATTTTAAATAATAAGAGTTAAATGGTAGTTCTATAGAATGCTGGAAAAATAAAGGTGTCTCAGCTTCACTCCAAAGGGGACTAACATTCAGCTAGCTTCTACTTGTTCGTTTGTGTGTGACAAGGTCTTGCTATGTTGCCCAGGCTGGCTTCAAACTTGTGATCCTCCTGCTTCAGCCTCCTGAATGTTGGGATTATAGCATATGTCAACTTTCCCAACCAAGCTTCTATTATCAACAAGGATAAAGTCTTGGCTCTCATCTCTTCTGTTTATTTGATTTTAAACCTTTTTCTGATCGAGGTGGTGAAGGGATCTGCTCCTGACGGTGGACTTCCACACCCTTTTTGTCATGGTCTTCCCTCTGTTGTCCGATGTCAGGCAAGCTTGCCATCAATTCAGCAGTGAGTATTCAGTGACATTGATGAAGACTCAAATAGATGTTTGCAATGCATTGAAGGGAAAAGAAAAGAGTTGAAATAATCAAACTGATGGGAAATGGGTTGGGACAGCATCTAAGAAGGCCAGTGACCATCAGCTGCCTCTTTTCATCAGGTTTTTCACTCTCCCAGTTTATTTTTCCCTATATAATAAATAGTAAAAATGAATCCCAATTCTTAGGATTCCACACTCAGGGCTCTTCCTGATTTTCACAACATGTATTTGTTACTTTAATCATCATTTTTAATTAGTTAAAAAAATACCTTAGCCTTAGAATTTGGTTTAAATAAGTAAACTTCACATCATTGTCTCCTATTCAACCAAAACAGGTACCAGTTCATCATTAAATTAAATAAATGTATTACAAACATTTATTAAGGTACAACATGAAATAATTATGTTGTTTATATGTAAGAATATTCAATATGTTAAAACTTTCAGTTTTGTTTAAATTATGTTATCAAAATAATTTGTCAAAAATATTAACAAGCTTTAGCTGAGATTGAAAAATCAGTTTTTTTAAATAAATTAGAATAATAGGAAAAGTGACATAAACAAATATACAGACCAAATTTTAGAGATAGTAATGGGAAAAAACACATTCAGATATGATAAGTAGATACATTTGATTGGAATTCAGAAGTTGTAGAAGACAGAAGAGAAAGGATTAGGTTATAAGAATATGGTAGAATGGTGAAAATCTCATTATAAATTACATGGCTGTCTCTGATCCAGCAAGATGGCTTAACACAATAAGATACTTGGCGCACAGGCCTGGTGACCTGAGTTTCAACCCCAAACATACGTAAGGGTGGAGGGAGAGAACAGACTTCACAAAGATGTTCTCTGATCCCCTTAGACATCGCACACATGCTGTCCTTCACATTATGCACGCACATATTAATAATAATATGAAGAATAACAATAGCAAATAAAAATAAATGTGGGGCTGTCTTCCAAACAGCATCAGTATAATGGTTCTGAGACAGAGAAATAAAACTCAGAAGGGCCCTCTGAGATAAATGTGGTAGAGAGTCTACAGTGGATGGAAGGGGAAGAGAATCTGACAAGAAAAGTAAGAAAGCTGTGGACATGATCTTTGTGTTTTAAACGGTAAGTGCCCAGAACAAAATCACATAATTTATAAATGAAGACTTTAGAATAAGTTTTGCAGCAGTTTTCATGTTTTTATAAAACTACCAGATGGAGGGTAGGGGATAGGGGATGAGAACATAAGGGAATGGGATGGTCGAGCTGGAAAAGGGATGGAGTGGGAGAAAAATGAAAGAGATACCAGTATAGAGGGAGACATCACAGGGATAGGGAGAAACTGGGTGCTAGGGAAGTTCCCAGGAATCCCCAAGGATGACCACAGCTTAGACTACTAGTAATAGTGGAGAGGGAGCCTGAACTAGCCTATCCTGGTAATCAGATTAGTGAACACCCTAACTGTCATCCCAGAGCCTTCATCCAGTAACTGATAGAAGCAGATGCAGAGACCCACAGCCGAGAACCAGGCTGAGTTCCAGGAGTCCAGTTGAGGAGAGAGAAGAGGGCATCAAGACCATGATGGGGAAATGTACAGAGACAACCAAACCAAACTAGTGGGACCTCATGAACCGTGGATCAATAGCTGTGGAGCCTCCATGGGACTGGATTAGGTCCTCTGTATAGGCAAGAGAGTTATGGAGCTTGATCTGCTTAAGGGGCCCCCTGGCAGTGGGATCAGGACCCATCCCTAGGGCATGAGCTTGCTTTTTGGAGCCCATTGTCTATGGTGGGACACATTACACAGCCTTGGAACAGGGAAAGGTGCTTGGACCTGCCTCAACTGAGTGCATCAGGCTCTGCTGACTCCCCATGGGAGGCCTTGCCCTGGAAGAGGTGGGAACGGTGGTTGGAATGGGGAGAAAGACTGGGGGGTGGGAGGAAGGATGGGAGGGGATCTTTGGTTGGTATGTAAAATGAATAGAAAATTTCTTAATAATGAAAAATAAAACTATCAGCTTCAGTAAGAGATCTCAGTCTCTCTATCATACACATGTGTACACATTTTCTCTCCCACAAAAAAAGGTTTGGCAAAACATTTATCCTTGTTGTTTATGGTATTTGACATCTTTTTAGTTTATTCTTTTTAAATTATAGAAAATGCTGGTGGAAAGACCATTCTATGTATTTTAAGATTTTCTGACCTGCCACAACCTTTTGTTGATAACACACAGATCTGGTGCTGCCTTTATTCTTTGGAAGGTAAAAATCAAGCCCAGAGACTGTTCTGATTTCACTGCTAGAGACCAGAAACCAGGCTTATGGACTTGAATTACACCATACAATAGGTAGGGTGTTCTGTAGAAGAAAGGGACCACCAGGAATAGAACGGTGAAGGGAGTTAGGTGAAAAGAAGTAATACAAAACTCACTGACTCTGAAAACTTAAAGTCAGCCAAGGCCTTGTCCCCATGTAATTGGGTGAATGCGTTTGCCATGAGATTCAAAGAATCTGTCTTGGGAGAGGAATTCAGGTCACACTGAGTTTAGGAAGCAGAAAGACTATTGAACTGCACACTGGTTAGCTGCAAGAGTCAGTATCCACGTGAAGAAATTTACGGATTATCTCCTGTGGAAACATTACATTGTATTCGATGTAATAAATGTGTGGAATGTAACTTGAATTCTAAACATGAGTAACAAAGTGTTCAGAAATAATTCCAAGAGGAGTAAAAAATCAAGTTTTATACATGAGACACTCTTGTTCAAAATTTTATTGGTGGTGCTTGACATTAAACTATTATTATTGCTAAATAGTCAATAAAATGGATTTTTAAGAACTTCACCGTTATTAATCTCATATTTGATCCACCACTTCTACACTGGCTTTTATTCTGCCCTACATGTTTTCATCAGTAACCCATGTGCGCATGAGTCTGTATCTGTGTGGAGCATTCACTGGGCATAGACCAATATTCCCTTTTGTTTCTCCTTCACTAGAATTCTTTAAAGTAGCAGGTTGCCTCTCACCAGATTACCTCAGGAAAGCAGCAGCTTCTGACAGGGAAGTGAGCAGCTGTGTGGCGGCTTACGGCAACTCTGTTATTTTGCACTGATCTAGCATTTTAATATAAATGGCTTAAATACAACCTGAAAATAGTCATTCATCTCCAACAGGCTCCACAAAGCTGGTTAGCATTTAAGCTGCTCTATTTATGGGCTGCTTCGTTTCAGGTGTTTTCCTTCCGGTTATGATAATTGGGGTGACTTTCATACTGTCATTTGTTGGGGACAAAAGGGTACTCTTCAAGCTGAGGCTCAAGTATTACGGCAGTGGAGGAAAGTATGCAGTCCAGGAGTCCTTACGGTTTATGCTTTTGGGGCTGCTTCCTGTGGTTCCCAGTGAGCTTAGTTTGATCGTGTTTGTTTGTGGGTGTTTCATCTGCACTGTGGCTGTGCACTATGTGCCTCCCATGAATGCCCTTCGAGGTCAGAAGAGGGCGTCAGATCCTGCTGGATCTGCAGTTGCAGATGGTTTTGAGCCAGCATGTGGGTGCTGGAAGTCAAACCTAGGTCCTCTGGAAGAGAAGCTAGTGCACTTAGCAGCTGAACCATCATTCCAGGCCCACCTTAGTTTCATGTGTATGGAAAGTAAGGCAGTGAAAGTGATGGGCGTGTTATCATGGAATCAGAATTTGTATTATAGCCAGAGTCACATATCTTTTCCGTCCTGGATTCACTCTAGATACAGGGATTCTTGTTACTCTGAGCCTTCATGTTTATATGGTTTGGGATCTATAAAAGGGATGTAATAGTCTCTAACATCTGTCTTCTAAATCACAGGAGAAATTCCCTAACTACTTATCTCTTCCACTAATTGGATCCTGTACCTTACCTAATTTTTCACCATTGTTCATTCTTGTTCACTCACCATCGTGATGAATTGTCATCTGATGCATGTTCCTCTGACCAGTGACTGAACCATACAACTCACGTTTGCTACCCAGCACACCTAACAAAATGACCACATTAAGTAGTCTGATAGGCTATGAGCAGTCTCTTGTCATAGGGGTAAAGCAAAGGAAGAAAGAGAGGTGAGGCAGACAACGAAAATTCAGCTTTCCTGGACACTGTGACAAGGTTGCACCATTTGATTTTTGTGACTATATAAATAAGGAACAAATGATATTTTAATTAACTACTCATCTTGAGAGTTACTTCATCCTTGCCTACATGAGACAGAGTGAAGAATGAGATAATGGAAGGGGCTGCTTTCTAATGAGACTTCAAGACATGAATAGATATCATATCAGTACTGCTACTTCAAGGCTATCAAAACTCAGTTTTTTTCATGTTGCATCAAAATGGCATATCTTAAAAGCAAGTAAGTAAAATATCTTTGCCAAAATGACATTTGTGTCGAAATGGACACCATGCCAAGAAACTTATAATCTAATGGAGTACAATCCCTCACATCACAGAGGACATTTGGTAATGTTTTTTTTCTTTTTTCTTTTTTTTCTGTGTGTGTGTGTGTGTGTGTGTGTGTGTGTGTGTGTGTATGTGTGTGTGTGTGTGTGTGTACCTATAGTGAGCACGTGGAGGTCAGTTCTCTTCTCTCACCACATGGGATCCAGGGATCCAGGGACTGAGCTCAAGTTATTAGGCTTACTGTAGGGAGGATAAGTGATGTTTCCTTCTGGGATCAGGTAGGTAAGGACCAGGGATACTGTGCAATATCTTGCAATGTGTAGATTCATTCTTCTCACTCTCTAAGGACATCAATAAGTGAAGAAATATGGAATTAGAGTCATACAGATTTAAGGGAATAAGATTGGCTGATGTTTCTGAGACAGTGTAAGAATAAACCCAGAAGAAAGGGGAATATAGAGTTCTGTCCTAAAATATTCCTAAGTAGATTTTCAAATACAATAAATGACCTCTCTGTCTCAACAAATCCTCTATTGAAGTTCTACCTCCTGACTGTGAATCTGACCCAATGAGCCCAATTCTGGAATTTATCTTGTGGAAATAATCTAAGAGAAAGACATTGTCACAGGCACGTTCTTTGCAGAGCTATTTATAACCTAAAGTGTATCCCTTAACAAGATAAATTGATTTATCTTTCAGCATTCCAGAGAAAAATGTAGATTCTGCAATCAGAACTGATACTCAGTGAGGATGAGGCAGAAAACATAAATTCAGAGCCTTAATTTTGCTCTAAGATTAAATATATTTATCTCTAAATGAAATTTAATCTGCTCTGATTTCTTACCTGTCTGGCAGAAATTTAACCATTCTTATTATTGGATGTTCCCTCCCATGTGGTTATAAAAGACTCTTGAACTTACTCGGGGCTGGATCCCTGGGGGTGGGACTAGGTTGTGAGTGTGAGGGAGCCTCTGTCTTTCTTTAGTGTTGTATCCTGAATATGTGATGATGTTCCTGAGCCCTGGCACCCACAGCACAGATGCCCTTAGAGACTTCCTCCCTTACTTCATCTCTTTTTCCCCATGGAGGGACAGTACTGTCTGGAATCACAGAAGAAGCTGTCTCCATCTGCTTGAAGGGGCTTCAACTTCCTTCTGGTCAGATCTTGTTCTGTCCTTTTTCTTTGTCTGAATCTCTTCTGTGTTTGCTAAAAGCCCCAATTCCTTCACTTACTGTTTTTCTTAGAACCCAAAAGGACAAAAACTCTACAAAAACTTTTCATGTTTTTACAGTAAAAGACAAAAACAATTACCAGCTTGATTTAATTTTTAAAAGGATAGTCACATTACCTAAAGATGTGGGAGAGGAGTTAAAACCAATAAGCAAGAAAAATTAGAGTATATTCCAAAGAATTGAAGTATCTTGTCTCTAGTATAGGTAGAAATTCCAGAAAAGAGGGGACAAACGCAGGGTGATAAAGGCTTGAATTTAATTACTAAGAGAACACCAAGATGATGAATCTTCAAGTGTTTACTTTTGGGAGCACAATAAAAGATGGATTAAAATCACAGATGTACAAGAATGAAGACAGTCAGATCAGTTTGCCTTAGAATCTGGTAGTAAAGTGAAGTGAAGAAATGGTAACTGTCATGCCTATGAGGACAGGGTCGAGACAGGAGCCCTTAAGACCTGAGATCTGGATGTGCTGGCTCTCTTGGTTCCTGGTTCCTGGACACTGGAGGAAGACCTAGCAGAGTTCTCCAGAGAACACTGTTGGACTGCACCTCACCTTTCCCGGACCCTGTAACCTAATCCCTTTACTTGTAAGTTACACCTCAAAATAAACCTCCCTTTTAACTAAAAAAAAAAGGAAGAAAAGAAAAAGAAATGGGACTCAGGCCAGGTGGCGGTGGTGCACGCCTTTAACCCCAGCACTCAGGAGGAAGAGCTAGACGGATCTCTGTGAGTTTGAAGCCAGCCTGGTCTACAGAGTGAGCTCCAGGAGAGGCACCAAAACTACACAGAGAAACCCTGTCTGGAAAACCGCCTCTCCCCCAACCCCCAAAAGAAAGAAATGGGACTCATTGGGATAGACCATAAGTCAAAGGAAATTTATATAATGGGAGATCTACACAAAGCTATAAGACAAAATAGAGGGTTTCCTTGGACAAGGAAAATTGGAAGACAAGGAAGAGGTAGGAAAACTGAATGGGGAAAATAACAAAAGAGTAGAGTATTATGAGTCCAGGTGAAGGGGTTAAACTTTGCAAGGAGGAAGGACAACTCTTTGAGACTCGAAAGGGTATAAAAACATTTTTCACTAAATATCTGAGAATAAACACTCTCCTCAAGTCACCTTCAACATTCTGGAGTATATAGAGAGATATTATTTTAAGTTGGCTGAGTAATTTCTGGTAATTTCAAGAATTTTCCTCCAAATCATGAATTTTATATAGTTCATTAAAGCAAACTAGTAATGAAACAATCTTAGATTTGTGTTAATTTTTTGTCTAATATACAGATTCTCATCTACATCTGATGTCCTTGTAAATGCCAACACACAGGAACATAAAATCATTCTTTTAAAGAAATGAATTATGATCCTACCCAAAAATACAACCCATGCATCAACTAGATTGACACAATTGTTTTTATTTCTAATAAGGACCTTCATTTACTTAAAATGTTGCTCCCTAGACATTCTATTTCTCTTTTAAGCATGTAAGACTATTGCTATAAAGAGAAAAGGAAATTGCATTAGATCAAAAGTCATTGGAAGTATTAACTAGAAACTTGTAGGGCTACATAGAATCTTAATCTTGAAAATGCAATAAGATTTTCCTGTGTCATAATAACCACAAGAGGCAGATCAATATGATGGAGTTAAAGTCTGTTCCACAAATCTTTATGCGGTGTACCAATTAGGATATGCATAAGCCATATCCACAAGGCTGAAGAATCAGCTTTGAACACTCCTCTGAATGAGTTCCCAACAGAGTCCAGCTTGTGGCTGTAGGGACAGAGGGTTATATACAACATAGGACAGGCAATTATTTGTCTATTGATAAACATAATTCAGACATGGGGATCTTAGATTTTGAAGGCAAAATTGTTTTTAAATCAAAACAATACAGAAACTTAAATAATAATCATAGGCTGAACTATATGTGGCCATTAGTTATGAAATCTGGTAGTTGGCATTATTCAAGGATGATGTAAAGTTTGTTACTGGACGTGTTAGTTTTTTCCCAGTTGTCCAAGTACCTAAGCTTTTAAGTCTAATACTGGCTATGCACAAAGTACCACCTAAGACTATAGATGATTCAAAGATGAGAGAGTGGGCCCTGACATTCAGATGCTTGATGAGGTAATATATTACTTTAAAATTCAGTAGAAAGCACTGTTCAGCATTATTATTAATGTTCAAACACTATGAAAAGCAAGAGAGGAAATATTTATATTCCTACTACCACTTATAATATAATAAGGTGTATTATATTTAAATAAAAATTTCAATGTTTTTCTTTATTATTACAGAACAGCACAATACCTGCCTGATGAAAATTGGGTACAAAATAAATGTTTGATTAAATAAAACTGTAAGAATGTAAGTTTTAAAAAGTGAAGAGATTACTAATGTAAGGAAAGGTTGATTCCTTTCTGTAGGAGATAGAGATGTGACAAGTAGTCATGGTCCTGCTCCCTAAGAAGCTTCTAGTTGTTAGAATAAGATCATTGAAGACCTTCAACAAATTTGAACGCTGTTTCACAATGAAGCTTTGGAATATAACAGTGAACGGCTCCTTATCTTAGTGGCTAATAAATTCATCAAGGGATGAAAAGGATGCTTTACCCATGTTTTCTGACATGTCAGAAACAGTTTGAGAAGTAGGGCTTTGCCAGAAGCATCCAAGACTCAGCTTTCTAACACAATTGTTAGAGAACTGGAATGAATAAACTCCTAGTCATATTTTGCTTATATTGTTGGAATTTAAAACTGTTTTCCTTGGATTTTAATTTCTTTTTGAAGTCATCTTTGTTGTTATTTTTGATTCAGAGATGGAGAAGAAACAAATTAAAATAGACAAAGAGTTTAATATGGAAAGAATGGGTATGTAGTAATGAGAAAACAAGAGAGAAATGGGTCAGATCATGGAAGGAACTAAGGGTCTGCACAAACAGAGACTAAGCTTGTGGACAATAAAGTGTCTTGAAGAAAATAGGAAGATTAGTCTTCAATTCTTGGCAGGAAAACTAGGACAGAGAAACCTCAGAACAATCACTTAGTACCTCTTTGGAGCTCCAAGACCACAGGTTCCAATGGAGTATTGACTCTTTGGTACACACTCATACAAGTGATATGAATAATGAGCCACTGAATTCATGTAATGGTCATGTGTTTTTTATTGAGAAAGTCTGTATCTGACAACATTCAAACAAGACGCCTTGAAAGCTAGCTGTACAGTTCATATACTGTTAATGTCTTCCATGAAGAATGCCTCGGGGGAATTTCTAGTGTATTCATAATCACTGGTGTAACAAGAATAAAGCAGCTAATTTACAATTCATCATTCCGTCATCGTTCTCCCCCATGGGTAGGACTAGTGAACACTGGGTTAAGGTGGCGAGCCTGCTGCCAAGGGGAAGGCTAGCAGGTCTTCAAGATGAGTTGTCTCACTATTGTTACCACACACAACACTTTTCTAATACATCAGTACATTGAATTGCTACTGAAATAGGGAAAACTGTATTTCTTATTTTTTAAATTTCTTTTTGGTTAGAGAAATATTTCTAATGATTCTTCTGCTTCACGTGTTTGCAGTTTGCTTCCTCAGTAGCCTAACAGCTTCTAGATGAAGTGATGGTGTCATCTGTGTCCCTGCATGTTATATAGAACGCCCTTGAGCACTTCCTATTAATGTATACAATTCTACATGGAATGCTGTGGGGGAAACTCAAGACACCTGCCATCAGAATCTTTCCTTAGGTGGATGGAAATCCCATATTGACACAATTATTTCATATTTTATACAAATAAAGTCAAATTTCAGAGACGAACAAAGAAGCAGCTCACCCTCACTGAGTGCTTTGCTCAGAGGGAATGCTACTTCCTCCTGTTTTACAGAGGACACAGCTGATGGAAGGAGAGATCAATTTTCCAGGAGACCACAGTTACTAAAAAAGGGAAGGAAGGATTGGAATTCAGTCTGATTTTAGAGCCCATAGGTCAGCACTTTTTTCCAGCGAGGGGCCAGAGAGTAAATATTTTAGGCTTGGCAGCCCATACGGTCTCTGTCATAATCAGTCAACTGTGCCGTTTATCGAAGAGCACCATAGACAGTATGTAAATGAATGAGTATGGCTGTGTTCCAATAAAACTTTATTTATGGACACTAAAATTTGAATTTCATATAGTTTTCATGTGTCACAAAATAGTATTCTTCTCTTGATTTTTTATCCCCTTAACCGTTTAAAAATGTAAAATCATTCTTAGATTTGGCCTGTACGTATATGAAAAAGGGGGTTCTGGTTTCGGTCCATGAGTTATTACCTTGATTGCTTGCTGCCTTCTGAACATACCACACTTTTTGGTTGCTAGAAAAGGAATGTAAATTTACCTAAAATGCACTTGTACTTTATCATATATATGCAAAATTTTGGGTCTTCTGACTCTTCTGCTGAATTGAAAAAAAAAAAAAACAACAATAAAAACTCAAGGAACTACTCAAAGGTTTTAGGACACACTGAAAATTCCTTACTGGCTTCATCCCCCTCTAAGTATTCCAAAAGCTGCCCAAAGTGATGAATGTGAGAGTAGAAGAATGGAGTCACAGAACCTGAAATTCAGAACAAGAAGAGAGGTGTGGCCTTGGAGGAAGTATGTCACTGTGGGTGGGTGGGCTTGGAGGTTTCAGAAACCCATGCCGTTCCCATGAGCCTTCTGTCTCTTCTCTCTGGCTTGTGCCCATGGAGAAGTTAGCTTTCAGCTACACCCTGGCACTGTGCCTCCCTTGCCTGCTGCCACATCCTTCGCCAGGAAGGTCACAGACTCACCTTCTGAAACTGTAAGCAAGTCCTCAAATAAATATTTCCCTTTATAGGTTGCCTTTGTCATGGTGTTTTGTCACTAGGTCACAGAGACAACCTGCCCTCTTCACGTCTTGTGGAACTGGGGTTGTCTGGCTATCAGCCAGGCTTGTTTGATGAAAATGGAAATCAGTCCTCTCTTTCTCAGTAGACAGTTCCTCACCACGGGTTTTCCCACTCAGGTATCCATGGTTGTTAAGCTATAGAAAGCTGTGCCTATGCTTCTCTAGCCTCTACAACATGTCAGTGTTCATTATGTTTGGTTCCCTGGGAGGTGAAGGCTTCTAGGACAAGCTATGTGGATATCCTAGTCCTGTCGAACTGAGAAAATAAAGAACTTGCTAGTCATCTGGTTGGTGACATTACATCTCTGTCCATTTCATGTACACTAGTGAAGGCTGGCTGAGGGTTGAGGCTTTTGTTGAACTCGAATCAGAAGATGAGGTAAAATTGTCCCTTAAACAATGACAGAGAAAACACAACCTATATACATCCAGATGTTCAAACTAATCAGAACTTCCCAGAATCCATAGAAGTGGATTGGAAGTTGAAGCATAGGGTTGCAAACTGTGCCAGCACTATTGCTGAAACCCAAATATAGTGCTGCTTCAGAGCCTTCTGTGTGGATGCAGAAAGGAAAAAAAATCTTTAGGATCTCCCCTGGATTGGAAATTGTGCCAAACGGGAGCATATTGCCTATAGTTCAGAAGGTCAGCTAATGGGAGGCCTTCGTGCAGTTTGCTTTACAGAAGTTAGCTTAAGGGGCCCCAGAAAAGCAAAAGGAGAGATTAGGGCATACTTAAGTCATAACACTCGACAGCGGTTGGGAGAACAAGTAGATATCACTTGGATCCACCCATCCATTGGAACTGGGACCCTGGCTGACTAGAGAAAATGATGCTATGGAGCCATGTGGAATACGGTAGCCTCAATGACAAATACAGCTTTACCACCGGTTTTGGAGATACCTCAGTTATAGTCTCCCAGGGATGTATAATCACAGATACAGAGGATTAAGTTCAAAGTACAAGGCATCGCCTGCCACTACATTCCTCTACATAGCCACTACAGAAGACTCTATGTGGCTATGACTAGTTTTAAGCTATTTAACTCTAGAGGAGGCTGTATGACACATTTTGTACTGTGAGTTTCAGTTAAAAAAAAATCACCTCTTCAGTGTTACCTTATGCAAACTTTTTTTCCCTAGTATGTAATATTGAATAAACTGAATCTTTTCCTCTGTTTTCCTGATGAACATTTTGGTAGTGTTGTAGTTCACTTCTCTGCTGCTGTCTGTGATAAAACATTGTCCAAAAGCAACTTGGAGAGGAAAGGTTTTATTTCAGCTTATAGGATGTATTCTATCAATGAAGAAAGTCAAGTTCCCAAGCACAGTGGGAACTTGAATGAGAGATGAAGGAGTGCTGTTCACTGGCTTAAAGTTCAACTGTCTCTCTTATACAGTCCAGGTCTACTAGCCTAGGGATGGTACCACCCATAGTGGGCCTGGTCTTTAAAGAAAATGTTATTTCTATATACCTTGAGTTAAAGAGCATTGAATTCCCCAGTTTGAGAAAGAATTGGGTGGATTGATAACTTTCAATTAGAAAATAATCATCTGTCTTAATTTGTGTTTTCTAAATTGTATAATAAAATGCATACTTGAAGAAAAACACATCAGGGGCTGGGGAATATAGCTCAGTGGTAGAGTTTTCACTTAGCAGGCATCAGGCTTTCAGTATGAACCCCATTATTGCCCCTCAAAAAGGAAATAATGGAAATATATTAGGGTAATTGTTTTGCCTGAAGTATGAGTCAAGTAAATTTTAGGTAAAGACAGGCAGAAGTGACTATCATTATGACCATGCTATAATATACTAAAGAATTCTTAGGAAAGAATAAGATTATTTTTCCCTCCTACCAGGATGGTAGCTAGATCTCTATTTTTTAAATTTCACAGAGATGTGCCACAGAGAGCAACCAAATATAACAACTCCCGTTCACAACCATGCTGAAGCAACTTGCTTCCTGCCATTTCTCTCTCTTGTGATATTCTGAAGTGAAAATGAAATACAGATACTATCAAACTGTGGCTATGACAGATGAAAAAAAAAGACACTTCTGTTTTACTGAAGTGCATTTGTTTTCCCCCTCCATCCTGCAGGAAGCATCACAAACCCAGAGTCCCTGAGAGATGGATTTCACTGGGAGGCGGAATGCTAACTTTGCTCAAAGATGTGTAAATGCCACGTGCGCAGATGGTCCTTTTGCCTATTCATAGGAGAGGCTCAGAAACACACATGCATCTTCTGTGGTCAGTCATAACAGATTTGTTCTAAATAAGCCACACTGTTTTGCAAGATGGCAGGGAACTGTCAGGCTGTATTTTAAGCACAAATGTTTCTGCCAGACAGACACAGCATATACCATGTGCTTCAGGAACACACACACACATTGATCTGAGGACAGAATATGGACCTTGTGTTGTCATTTTGTGGCTCAGACCAACAACCCCACATTGCCGTTCTCACGCAGACCTCAAGGACTTCGTGGTACTCATTAAATATATAGAGCCTTAAAAAACAGACGGGCAGACCTCTAGAAGGACAGATATTTTTCTTTTACATAGTAATGTTACTTTGCCATGCCTGATTCTGTATATTGCTCCTGAAAGGTTGTTATTTTGGGGGGGATATCTAATAGTCTCCCACCTAACTTTTTAAAATTTCCGTTTTTAAAATAGTATAATTTAAAAAGCAACTATTTACAATTGATGTGCTATTGTGTATTACCAGGTTAACCATGGTCTTTCAAGTTTACTATGTAAGGTAGATATTCCCAGAAAGAAAACCTTAGTCAATAGAAATTTACATGTGAAAACAGAAGTAACAATTCATGTGACTACTATATTTCAGAGGTTAAATATAATGTGGGATAAGGAAACAAGACCATTTGTGTTCTAAACTGATTGGACAAGAACCCTGAAAGCTACAGTTTCAAGTCTGTGGAATGGTGAATCCTTCAGGAAGAGGCATCTTGAAGTAGCTAGACAAGCCAACAATATACTGCAAGGAGAGAACTCCTTGTCAAGGAGGAGTAGAGTTTTGAACATTGATTGGAGAAGAAGGGAAAACATGTTGCCCAGGGAAGCTAATACTTTAATAAAATAGTGATTTGCATCCACCAAACAGGGCTAGCAGGAGCTGGCAAAGGCATATGTTTTGAACTTGATTGAAAGTTCAAGAAGATAAGCAGGTGTAGGAGAGAAGAAAACAAAAGTCAGAGAAGACTGAACACAGCATACTTACTTTATGAACTCTGCCAGAACTAGCTTGGAAATTTACCTTTTTGAACTTATGAGATGTCACACAGGTAAAAGAAGATTCCTTGAAGTTTTTCTAGTATTCCCAAGCTAAAATAAGGTTGATTTCTTAGTTTAACCAAGCTATTTCAAAGAAATTCTCTCCTGGCCTGCAAATAAGGTGTGATAAATGACATCTAACACATTTCTAGTTAAAGCAAATTCTAATGGATTAAAAAAAAAAACTTTCACATCTCATGTAGATGTAAACCCAAAGCTCAATTCAGCAGAAGTATTTTTGTTCAAACTTTTTGAAAAGATGTGCCATTAAAGAAAATGTTGAAAGTCCACAGGGATGGATGATGTACAAGTTCCAGACAATTCTCATAAATATTTTTATGACCAACTTTGTTTATTTTCTGACAGAAGCTGAAAATGTGGGTATTTTATATGGAATTATTAAGGCAGATTTATATGCAGTAGATATCAGGCAAAATTAAGGCTAACGTACAATATCTTTTTATGAGTTTACATGCAATCAAATAAAATACATACATGAATAAAGTGCCACTCACCAAATAGTCAAAATTTTTACTAGCAAATAACATCACAAGGACAAATGGGCATTTGGGACCTTAGTAGTGAAAACAACTTTAATATGTTTTGACTATTTCAAAGAAAATGTTTGATATGAACCAGCAAACCATTTTTATTATGTCACTGAAATCAACATTGTAGGATGAAAAATCAGAAATGGAAATTTGGAAAAATTGGATATACAGGGCAGAAATTAAAATATGACATCTTAATAAACTACTTTAAAACCAATCAGGAAATCCAACTATGTATTTGTAGCCTGTAATGCTAATATCAAACCAAGCCTGAGGCATTTCCTGGGGGATTAATGACCAGAGGGAATTAATGGCCCTTGGCTTCACCTCAGGCCATCTACTTTCCCAGCCAGTCATTAATCCTAAGAAATGTCCCGAGCCTCAATCATTACAACGTAATTGAGATGTCACAAAAAGGGTTAAAGAAGTTTTGACTATTTTACTACATGAATACCAGCAGTGAAATGCATTTAGAATCCCTGTTTAAAAGACTGTAATTGCCTCAGATTCTTTATATTATCATAACTCTTCAAAATTGATTGGTTTTAGGTTTATGGAAAAATATGCAAATGCACAGAGATATGACACACATTTCTCATTGTGGAAATAAAAGTAGTTCACGTAGAATTCATTTGATTGAGTTTGATTACTGAACAAAATATAATTATTTTAGAGCCATGATCAGACTTTTCTGAAGACGCACATTGGAGGAAAGCAGCACTCAGCACATGTGCTTCTTTACAAGCTCAAGTGCATCGAGTCAGACAATGGCTACTTGGAGGATAATGTGTCACTGCCAGAATATTCAGCTAGCAGTAACCACGTACTCCAACAAAATGAGAGGAAGCTCCTTAATTTAGAGCAGCACACAGTTAAGGCCACCTACTTCCACCTCAATATTTTGGAACTTTATTTCTCAAATAAGACCTCTGATCAATTTACAATGATGCCTCATTTGCCTAAGAATCCACTAACATCAGACAATGGAGAATGGGTCCGACAGAAAGAGTGAGAACCAACACAGTCCGAATAAGAACAATTAGAAAATCTCCACTAGAGAAGTACTTTTTAAACTTTTAAAATTTGGTTGTCATTGTAGGAAAGGAACAACCTGCTGCTTGCTGTGTGTGGCGGTGTACACCTCTAATCCCAGCACCTGGGAGACAGAGGAAGGTCGATCTCTAATTTGGAGACCAGACTTGCTGACATAGCAAGTTCCAGGATAACCAGGGCTACATAGTGAATCACTATCTCAGACAGACAGACACACAGACAGACACACAGAGATAGAGAGACAGAGACAGAAAGACATAGAGAAGGAAGAAAGGAAGGAAAGAAGGCAGGCAGGAAGGCAAGAAAGAAGGAAAAGAAAGTAAAGAGACAAAAATAGAGAGAGAAAGAAATAGAAGGATTGAATTTCCTAAAGACAGATTGTGGCTAGGAATCTGACAGCAACTCCTTGTAGTTCTGATCCTGGCTGCCTATCAGCTAGAGGGCCCCTTTAAGATGTGACCCTTGATAATTATATTTTACACAGCAAGCTTGCAAACTTTTTTGTCTCTTCTCAGGGTCCTACTATTATCATTTTATGGAGAATGGGATTGGCCAGTCTAATATGTCCTATGCACTGATGGTCTGAGGATAGTAATGGTGACATGTATGAAAAAACAAAGGATCAAAGACAGACTCCTGACAGTGTTGTAGTATTACTCTGAATGAGTCACCTCCCATGGGGCTTTAACAGGTGCAGTTAGCCAGTTGCTCACTGTTGGAGTAGGTTTATTTCAATAGCACCATTTAGAAACATTTCAGAATTTTAAGTATGTGCCGTTAGATATGAGTGGGATTTCTCAGTGCCTTAAATGGCTAACTTAGGCTGAGCACAGGACAAAGGAATGCAGTGCATTCCAGGCCGATGAACTGACACCAGTAATGGCCAGACTACTCCCCAAGGAGTTATTATTAAGAGGCCCGTGGGCTTGTTTGGCTATTCCCACTCAACACCCAGCAACCCAACAACATCAAAGACATCTAAGCAATAACTGAAAGACAAGACTAAGGAAGAGGCAAAGGGCAATTTGGGTCACGTGATTTTTCCTAGCCAACCGTCCCCCCACCCCGACTTGAAGAAAAAGCCAAAGGAATTATCACCTTGGAAAAAGAGGTTCCTGAAAAGCTAGCCTGAGTCCCTCCACCGGGCATCTGCTGCTCAGTGGACTTGATGATCTTCAGAGAGAAGAGGGCTAGAGGGAAGTTTCTTGTTAGGGAGACACAGCTTAGAGATAAAAATAATACAGAAATGTCCCTTTACCTAGGGACTCTTGGAGGGAGAAAAGTTCCAGATGTCTTGGCAGAATTAGACAACAGGAGTCTTCCTAAGACTGTTAGTGAACTTCCAGCAGCACAGACCTCTACCTTTATTTGTCTGGAGCCAAGCTAGCAATGCAAGAAGTGAAGGGAACTGACAGAGATTGGGGAGGGGAATTTTAGAATAATGTGCACTAGACTTTGAACCCAAGAAAAGGACAAAAAAAAGATGAGCTCCACCCAGAGTACTTAACTAGTGTGGATGGGAAATGCAACAGTATTTTATGCTATGTCTGAGTAAAGTTAATCTAATAGACAGGTTTCTCAGGTAATGGAGCCAGCCAATTCCACTCTCCTGTCTATGGACTTCTGATATCAGAACATCAGGCAACTAACACAAAGCTGTAGCTTGAGTTTTCCTGCCTGGCCCACAGTCAGGGCAAATCTTTGTCACCTGCCAGTCCCACAGCCTCAGACCTGACCAAGTAAACACAGAGACTTATATTGGTTACAAACTGTATGGCCATGGCAGGCTTCTTGCTAACTGTTCTTACAGCTTAAATTAATCCATTTCCATTAATCTATACCTTGCCACATGGCTAGTGGCTTACTGGCATCTTCACATGCTGTTTCTCATCGTGGCAGCTGGCAGTGTCTCTCAGACTCAGCCTTCCACTTCCCAGCTTTATTCTCCTCCTTGTCCCGCCCATATTTCCTGCCTAGCCAATGGCCAATCAGTGTTTTATTTATTGACTAATCAGCAACACATGTGACATACAGACCATCCCACAGCACTTCCCCTATTTTTTTTTTCAAAAAGGAAGGTTTTTAACCTTAAAGTAAAATTACATATAATTTGGGAATTTGGGCGTAGCTTCTCTTACTATTTCCTGCTGGAGGGGGGCACTGTATCTTATGGGGACACAAAGAAAATTTTAGGATTATGAAATAGTCCATGAGGCTGTATGAATGGTTGCCTTCAAACCATTCTGGATGTTGGATCATCTGGGCCATGCTGTCATCAGAGACCTTTCAGGGGGTCTTGGCTGGTCAAACCTGATATATCTTAATCTTGAACAAATCCATAGCCTCTGGCTTTCTGTGGAAACAAAAGAGACTCTTTTCCAAAGCAACATATCCTTATATACAAATTTTGAAGTCAAGGTACCTTTAAAATATACATATTGGTTTAACTCAACATCTTTTACAATCAAATGTTTTTCTGCAGTTAAAAATCCCAAAGACAACACAATCCAGATTCTCTGTGTAATATTCATCTTTATGTGGCTTATTTTTTATATTAATTTTACTGTCTCTTTAAAGACTTTATTTTTTAAAACTATTTATTTCTTTGTATAACTGTATATATTCCTTTTTCTCTCTCTTTCAAGCCTACATACATTTTTACACACATTGTAAACTATTACATCTGAATTTGTCTTATTGTGAATCTATTGCTTTAAACTGCAGCAGCTGTGGCTGCTGGCTCCGCCCACCTCAGCTTCCCAACATGGTGGTAGTACATTTTTCACCAGCTCTGGGAGCTATCGTGGGTCTCTATGCTTTTATTAAAGCAGCGTGTAGCCCAAAAACCTCTTTTTTTGTTTTATACTAGCAAAGTCTAAATCCACCATGCAGCTTAATGTGCCACTTGCAGAGGCCTCATTCCCGCCAAACTGCAGGTCGAGCGCACACGCTAGGAACCCGCCAGTAGCTCAAACCGGCAGCTGCTGCTCATTTGAGAGAGACAATTAGGAAGCTATTTTTAGCTCCGTTTTAGAATCTTTTCTCAGGTTTTAGGTGGAAACTCTTGCCACCACATTGGATGCCATTTGTAGCTTGAGTTTTCCTGCCTGGCCCACAGTCAGGGCAAATCTTTGTCACCTGCCAGTCCCACAGCCTCAGACCTGACCAAGTAAACACAGAGACTTATATTGGTTACAAACTGTATGGCCATGGCAGGCTTCTTGCTAACTGTTCTTACAGCTTAAATTAATCCATTTCCATTAATCTATACCTTGCCACATGGCTAGTGGCTTACTGGCATCTTCACATGCTGTTTCTCATCGTGGCAGCTGGCAGTGTCTCTCAGACTCAGCCTTCCACTTCCCAGCTTTATTCTCCTCCTTGTCCCGCCCATATTTCCTGCCTAGCCAATGGCCAATCAGTGTTTTATTTATTGACTAATCAGCAACACATGTGACATACAGACCATCCCACAGCAGGCAACTAACACAAAGCTGTTTGCCTAGTATTTAATCTTTAGCACATTTACTAGTATGCAGATGATCCAAACCAAAATAGATGAAATCACCAAAAGCATTTAACCTCTAAATTGCCCAGGCTAAACCATTAGAATCAGTTTTTAAATATTGTCCTTCTTTCCTTCATCATGTACAATATACAGACAAATCTTGCTATTCTACAGTGTAGAGTAGAATATATTTTCCCTGTAATTCCTTCTACTGTTACTGTCATGGTTCAAAATGCTGTTGGGTGTTTTTCCCTCAAAGCAACAACAATTTAGCTGTTTTATTGGCTTTTACTCCTGCTCTCTTCCTGTCCATTTCCAGCTAGAAGCCAGAGCAATTGTGAAAATTAACAATTTTATGTATGTTCCAATATTAGACAGTGAACAAAGGATGGGCATCTTAGTTACTTTTTTATTGCTATGATTGGAAACTATGACTACAGCAACTTATGAAAGAGAGCACTTAATTTGGGCTCACAGTTCCAGAGGTTTCATGACCATCGTGGTTGGCAGGCATGGTGCTGGAACACACGTCTTGATCCGCAAATATGAGGCAGAGAGACAGAATGGAGAGGGCTTCTGAATCATGAAAGCCTCCACCCCCCAGTGACACACCTCCATCGAGGCCACACCTAAACCTTCCCCAGCAGACCCACCCACCGTCAACCAAGTATTCAAGCATATGAGCCTATGGGAACCATTCTCATTCAAACCACCACATTCCACTCCCTGATCCACACAGGCTCACGGCAAGATCGTAATACAAAATGTGTTTAGTCCAACTTCAAAAGCTCCCACTGTCTTTCACAGTCCCAATACTGTTTAAAAGTTCAAAGTCTCTTCTGATACTCAAGACAATCTCTTAACTCTGAGCATCTATAAAATAGAAACCAGAAAAAGCAAATTACATACTTCCAACATACAATGGCACAGAATATAATACGTTACCATTCCAAAAGGAAGTAATGGGACCATAGCGAGGAAATACCGGACTAAAGAAGCCTGAAACAGGACAAAATTCACAACTTGGAGTTCCACATCTGATGTCAAATATCCTAGATGTCTCTACCCTTTCAATTTTGCTGAATGCAACACACACGTCTGCATTAGGTTGGTTTCACTCCCTGCATGCAGCTCTTTCTGGCAGACATCCAACAGCTCTGGCATCTCCATCATTCTGGGGTCACTAATACAATCCAGGAGGCGTTACTTTTACAGCTTCATGCAGTGACTTCTCAGGATCTCCATGCAGAAAAGCACCTATCATATGCCTGGTCTTAGCAGTTTTCCTCAACTGTGGAGAAAGATTCCACAAGCCCTTACCCCTGTTTCCCTCATGACTCTAAAGCAGAACCACATGGCTGATATTGCCAATTCAGTTGCCTGCCTGGGCTGGAGCCTGGCCCCCTTCCACGGATTGCATTTGCATAAGCTTCCCTTTGTAGCTGCCTTTTAGAACACCCTAACTGTCATGATAGAACCCTCATCCAGTGACTGATGGAAGCAGATACAGAGATCCACAGCCAAGCCCCAGGTGGAGCTCCAGGAGTCCAATCGATGAGAGAGAGGAGGGATCATATGAGCAAGAGATACCAAGACCATGACTGGAAAAAGTACAGACAGCTAGCCAAACTAGGGGAAACATATGAACTGTGAACCAATAGCTGAGGAATCCCCATGGAACTGGACTAGGCCCTCTGGATAAGTGAGACAGTTGTTTAGCTTGAACTATTTAGGGGGTCCCCAGGCAGTGAGACTGGGACCTGTCCTTATTGCATGACCTGGCTTTTTGGAACCTAGTGCCCATGGTGAGACACTTTGATCAGCCTTGGTGCAGGGAGGAGGGGATTAGACCGCCTCAACTGAATGTACCAAGCTCTGCTGATTCCCCAGGGGAGACCTTGCCTTGGAGGAGGTGGGAATGGGGGGGTGGGAGGAGAGAGGACAGGGGAATCCGTGGTTGATATGTAAAATGAATAGAAAATCTCTTAATAAAAAGAAAAAAAAAGGAATTATTCTAAATGTAATTCTGATTGAAACTGAAAAAAAAAAAAAGTGGAAAAACCTCCTTCAGTCTTTTCCTTTCACAGGTTGCAGGATGAACTGTGTGGGGGTCTTGCTCATTTCACATGAGGCCTCTTATCTTTTCCAACATAAGCCTTGACTTTGACGTTAAATTTCCTGGTGCTCTTTTTCTCCTCAAACTTTCCATTTTGAATTTCTTTTTGTCCTATTTGCTCTTTGTCATTGTAGACCTGTATAAGAGTGATTACTGATAACCATACAACAGAGTAATAGGCTGCTTGAAATACCTCTTCCAATGAAATTAATCCATTGTTTTTTAGTTTTTAGGACAAAGCAGAAAGAAGCCAGGTTGTTCGTCAAAATATCATGAGAATGGTTTCTAGCGAGTTGCTAAGATTATTCCCCTCTGAAACCTCTTGATCCAGGCCTCCATGGTCTACACATGTCTCTCAGTACTACTATCTTCCAAGCTCCTACTAGTTTGGTTCATTTAGCGCTGCTTACACAGTTCAAGCACTTTCTTAGTTCAAAGTCCCAAAGCCCACATTCCTCCAGAACACCCTAGTACAGTTAGATCTGTCACAGCAGTATCCAACTAGTGACCGACTTCTGTCTTAGTTACTTTTCTATTGTCGTGGCAGTGGGCATGAGAGATATTTACTCAGGACAACAGAATCCAGAGCCTTCTCCAGAAGTTAAATCTCAGCTTTAGGCTATCACCCGGTATGCACCCATGAAGATTTTTCTAAATAATACTTCTTGATAACCAAAACAAAACTTCATATTTATGTAGAACTAGATCTTTGTTTTGGGTCCTTTTCTCAGAAGTGTAGCCTTAGGAAATTATTAACACCACAAATGTGCACTTACATACACATGCATATACCCCAGAGTTCTGCAATATGTGTTCAAAATATTTTTAAAGTTTCTTATATTTGATTAAATATATATTTCAAAATTAGTTTTCCCATTCTTGAGACCCTTGTAATGTTGTTTATTCTGATATTCGGAAATTCACATCAGAGTGGCTTTGGTTGATATTAAAGAATTGTAGACAGTTGAAAATATCTGCCATATTGTCTATCTGAAGGTCAAGATGATGAGTAGTTTACTTGTAGTTCTCTAAAGAATATTAAAGACTATAGACTTCCCATTTTACTCATTTCACATTCTTTTTTTTTCTACAATAATAAATTGCCCTGAAGTTGATAAGTTATGGTAAAATTTTGTTCTGATGCAAATTGAAAGTAACAAGATATGACCTGAAATAATCAAAGCAACATTTGAAACTCAGTAGTACAAACTCCAGTCTTGGGCTCTTTAACAGTGGGAAATACCCTCAGAGGAGGCCATCATGGATCTGTGCATCTGTTATGATTGTAGCTAAAGAGTTGGTATATTGAAATCCGCTAGTACTGCCTTAACATTACAAAGCACATTCTTTAAGTAAGCAAAATACAATTAGATTGGACCTCTTATTCTTACGTCAATTCAGCATTAGGCTCAACTCTTACCTTAGAATTAGTCATGTTTCTTTCAGTCATATTTTGCTACACTGTTTCTGACACTCTTAAATTGTCTTCTTTGTGTATTGTGAAATCTTTGTAAATCTTTGTTTTGTTTTTTCAAAGTTTGAATAATTTATTTTGTTTGAAGTAATACAAAGTCATAGAACGAAGGGGGAAATACCTTATTTTAATTCCTTTTGACCAGCTATAGTATATTTATAATTGTGTTTGTTATCTCAAATTTTTTATATTAACATAATTTTTATTGATTCTTTAGGAATTTCATATCATGCACCCCAATCCCACTCATTTTCCAGTCCTTTCATGTCCACCCTCCGCCTTTGTATCCTCCCTGTCCCCCAAAAAAATTAAAAAAAAAGAACTACTCTTTCTCTACTACTATCTTCTACTATCTTTAGCTCTACTTATAGAGTTCAAGCACTTTCCTAGTCCAAAGTCCCAAAGCCCACATTCCTCCAGAACACCCTAGTACAGTTAGATCTGAAAAAGAATTTCAAAAAGAAAAAGAGAACAAATTACTTCACTCCTTCATCTTTCCCACCTCTCTATCACATGTTCATTTGGTGTAGTGACCTTGGGAGCCAACATACCCTCTTGTCCAAACAACTTTACTTGCAAATGTTCATTGCAATATGTTATTGGTCTGGTTCAAGGCCTCTGGCCTCTGGTACACCATCAATCCTGGACCCTCACTGAAACTTCTTTTGGAAGCCCACTGTTGCCCTGATTCATAGAGATCCTGTGGCTACAGTTCTACAAGATCAGTTCCTTCATGAGCTCCAGCAGATCATAGATGGAGTAGATGATGGGGTGGGCCAACTCAAAGCATTGAATGTGGGCCTGGTGGTAGCTGGGTTGGTCAGTCCAGGCCTCCACCAGGACTGCTCCCTTCAGGCAAGGGTCAGGGCCTGCTCTCCCTTGCCCATGCCATCAGGCCAGGTTTCCCATACAGATGGTGAGGGGGTGGAGTCAGCTCTTCCATGTGCAAGCCGGCTCTTCCATTGTTGGGGCCAGTGCATGGGGGGGTGGGAGGGCAGTTTTCCCAGGACTGTCTAGGGTCCCAGAGCCAGCTCTCCTGTAGGCAGGGTTTTCTGTATTCAGGCAGTCAGTTCTGTCCCACCAGACAGCTCCCAAAATAGCTACATAGAGAATATTATTAATTATAAAAGCTTGGTTGACAGCTTAGACTTGTTACTAAATAGCTCTTACATCTTCAATTAACCCATATTTCTTATCTGCACCCTATCACGTGGTGGTTTCTTTTTTTCAGCATGATATGTTCATCTCCTGGTTTCTCTGCATCTGGCTAGCAACTCTGCCCTCCTTCTTCTTGACTTTCTTTCTGTCCTCAAGTCCCACCTAACCTGCCTAGCTATTGGCCAGTCAGCTCTTTATTAACAATGAGCTCAATACATCTTCACAGTATACAGAAGGATTATTTCATAGCACTCTCCCATGTCCATGACACTGGGGCAGCTCTCCCACTGGTGGTCAGTGAAGAGTAGGACCAAGTCTCTGGTGCTCAGTCCACTGGGGCCAGCACTCCCATGGCCCTGGTGGTAACACAGGCCATGGACATCATCACAGACCCTTCTTTGGTAAGGCCGCGGACCAAGACATGGTCCTCAGCAGCAGATCAGGCCTGGATGTCACCATAGCCTCCTGTGGCAGTGCAGTCCACTCAAATAAGTATGGCACTGATGGTAGTGTGACTATGGGACACCATCGTGGCCTCAGATGGCAGCCCAGAGCATGAGTATCTGCACAGCCTTGTGTAGCAGCATGGGCCATGGACATCAACATAGACTTCAGCTGTGGTCGGGCCACAGACCCGGCAACAGATAACAGCACAGGCCTGGACATCACATGACCCCAAGTGATAGTGGAGGGCATCCATATCAGCCTGTTCTTCACTATCATTTCATTTTCATTTCTGCCTCTCTCCACAGTGCAGAAACTACTCTTCTCCTTCTTCCCCATTTCTCCACCACATACCTGTTCATTGTAATGGTGCCCACCCAGACTGCTGCTGTCTTCCACCAGCCCAGGCTGCTTGGTGCAAGACAGGTTTTTGTAAATCTTGAATGATCATAACTGCTCAGTAGTTACTTGTGGATTAATTGATTTGCTTATTGATCAGTACTATAATGTTTTTCACAGATATCATTGTCACTGTCTCTAAATGTCCAACATCATGCAGACATATGCTACTGTTATAAATCCTCGATACATGTTAACTCTAATAACTATATGTTGACTGTAATAACTCTAATATAACTCTGTAATAACTATATGAAACTGTAACAACTCTAATACAGCTTCATAATAAATATATGAAAACTGTAATAAGCAAAGCAATTCCATAAAATCCTTAACAAGTGGAGCAGTGTATTTATTTTACAAATGAATTAAGCTGTGAAAACACAAGAGGAGGAGCTGGCATGTCAGTGTCACAAGAGTGAACTGTGTGACTAAATTGGGATTGAACTGGCACTGTGGACCTCATCTGTAATCACTGGATGCAGATAGCATAGCATTCCAGATGTTGTGACCCACAGATAGGCAGATATCTCTCTTAAAAATATGTCACATAAGTATCTGTTGATATTAATAATGGCCACTGCCACAGAGCACATATACCAATGTAGAGGATACCTTTCAATTCTTCACTGTTTTGTCACCACCAGGATCTCATGGGACCCCAACCTTAGATGAAAATCTACAGACATCTGAGAGAAGGAGAATTAGTTTATTCCTGGGATGAGTGCCCTAATTATTTATCCAATACCAAGTGGTCAACCATAAAAACATACACCTACAAACAGGACTCAACAGGTGGCCTTTATAAATTTATTTATATAACAATAATAGTTAAAGAATAAGAGGTCATGAAGTTGGGCTGGCATGGGGCAGTGCACAGAAGGGATTTGAGGGAGGAAAGGGAGGGAAAAGTGGTGTGACTATGCTTTAATTAAAAAAACTTTAAAAATGATAAGGAAGAAAAGAAGTAAAGTTCTCTGATCAGTAATCACATTCTTAAACTCAAATGGCTTACTTTATTATGAATCACTTAGAGAATACATTGTGATCATGGGTAGGCAATGTTGACTATTACGTTAAGAAGTTAGATAATGAATATACTATAGCTTTTTCTTTGAGAAAAAGTGACGGTGGCTGTGTAAACAAGACTCACACAGAAAGTGTGACAGAGACTCCATCTCTCTTTCCCATCAGTGACATCTCTGATGCCTGCAGTGAGACTGTTTGGCTGTCTGGCTTGAGGCTGGTTGGTAGAACGTTTTCAAGGACATTTAAGTAGCTGTGCAATTGGTTAGTCATTATTACTTTCCCAAATTCTCAGGGTATCTTCCATTTACCCTTAGTAGGGAATAAAATGGACCAAGTAAATAGAACTTTCATTTCAAAGTAACATGTGTCACTTACCTCAAGACTGAATGAATTTAAAGTGAGTAAAATTGAATAACTGGGTTGGGATAGTGTCACATGCCTGTGATCTCAACACTCAGGTAACTGAAGCAGGAATATCCTGAGTTTGAGGCCAGCCTGGGCTACGTAAGAAAACCCCATTTCAGGAACCAAACTGACTAACCAAACAACCAGCCAACTGGGTTTTATTTATTTAGTTGGTGAAATAGTCGTTGTAGTTTGTTCTCATTTTGATTGGGTCCTTTTTCTGACCCACTTGTTGAAACTGATTGATATTGTTGGCAATTTGCTTCCTTAATTTCTTTTTTTCCACCTTTACGCTTTGAATGTTCGTATCTGTGTGCTTTTTAGTATGTATATAAACAGTTTTAAGAGAGCTTAAGAGTGTGTTTTTGTTGTTGTTTGCTAACCTGAAACACCATAAGCAGCCAAAGGTGACCTTAGACTCGTGATCTGCTTTCACTTCACAAAGTGATGGGATTACAGGCATCTGCCACCAGATCCACCTGGCTAAGGATTTTGTAAGTAGCATTACTTCTTCTTCTTCTTCTTCTTCTTCTTCTTCTTCTTCTTCTTCTTCTTCTTCTTCTTCTTCTTCTTCTTCTTCTTCTCCTTCTCCTTCTCCTTCTCCTTCTCCTTCTCCTTCTCCTTCTCCTTCTCCTTCTCCTTCTCCTTCTCCTTCTCCTTCTCCTTCTCCTTCTCCTCCTCCTCCTCCTCCTCCTCCTCCTCCTCCTCCTTCTTCTTCTTCTTCTTCTTCTTCTTCTTCTTCTTCTTCTTCTTCTTCTTCTTCTTCATCTTCTTCTTCTTCTTCCTCTTCTTCTTCTCCTCCTCCTCCTCCTTCTCCTCCTCCTCCTCCCCCTTCTTTCTGCTTTATCCAGTTGCAGATGTGCTGAAGAAACATATGCTCAGTGTTAATAGTTTTTTTTTTAAAGCAACACTCACATAAGGTTGTTTCATTTTAGAAGACAAAATGAAAAAAAAATTAACTGCTTAGAAAATTTCTCAACTGCAGATCCTTTTCATTGATAAATGCTTACACATCAAAGCTTACTGCTTTGGACATTGTTGTTCTTTTTTTTTCATTTCATTTTTCTTTATTAAGAAATTTTCTACTCACTCTACATACCACCCACAGATTCCCCCCTCCTCCCTCCTCCCACCTTCCAGCCCTCCCTCCCAAGCCAACCCTCATCCCCACATCCCCAAAATCGAGGTCTCCCATGGGGAGTCAGTAGAGTCCAGCACACTAAGCCTAGGCAGGTCCAAGCCTCTCCCCACTGCACCAAGGCTGTGCAAGGCATCACACCATGGACATCGGGCTCCCAAAAGCCTGCCATGCACCAGGGATGGATCCTGATCCCCCTGCCTGGGTGCCTTTCTTATTTAGCTGAAATGATGTAGGAGTTGGAACTCATCACAACTCATCCTCACTGGTTCTGATGTCCTATGTTCCTGTCTCAAAATCTACTACCCTGTGCTTTCACTGAAAGTGTGTAAGTTAACAAGCATATATGATTTATTTTATGTAATAAAAGCAAAAGAAAGCTAAATACATACAAAACATAACTTGAACAGGTATATATTATTGTGAATTATTTTTATATAAAATTTACAATTTTATTAAAATGTGGGATGGATCTCAGTCAAATATCTGATATGAAATTTAAAAATTCTGTAATCAGAAGGATTTAAAACATTTATGGATTTTAAAAGATACTTTTTGATTTGTGTGTTTCTTCATTGTTAAGGCAGTGTATGAAATGACTACAGTGGTACATTCATCAGTCCACACAATGGCAGATACAATTTATATCCTTCCTTATCCACAACACAAAAATTTCTAGTTTGAAATTTGCCAATTAAATGCCAAGGTCTCATACAGTAATTCAGAGTCTCATAATTCTCTAGCTCTTCCAAGACAACATTGAGTAGAAAGAAACTACAAGCTTGAGTTTTCAACTGCGTTCTCAGAGCCAGATCAGAGCAAAAAGCTTACTTCTTTCTGGAGAGTACACTGATTCAGAGAAGTGTTCCCATGAACAGATATTAGCACTGGATGAGATCATCATTGCTGTTTCAGAAGAAATGAGGGATTTAGCACCTGATTTGAACATCCAGTGCTGTGAAGATGCCATCTCTCTATGCACTAAGAAGAAATGTATAATCTTCTGAACTTTGAAGAAAAGTCTAGGAGAACTTGTGAATATATATATGTATATATATATATATATATATATATATATATATATATATATATATATATATATATATATATATATGCAATTTTATTTCAAAATAAGGCTATATCACTAGAATGACAGGGTAAGTCAGTCACTCTATCAATAAGGATTTGTACTAAATTTCTTATGCCAAACATTAATGAAGTCTCTTGAATTTAACACAAATGTAATTTTATGACTATTTACAACACTTTTGAACATAAGCTGACAATGTTTAACTTCTGCAGAAAATTGATGTCTCCTCAATCAATATACAAGCTCACAGTAAAGGACCTAAAAGAGAAGCAGATATAAGGTCGTAGGTATGAGACAGGTAGCACGTCAGAAATAGGTTATTTGGGATTTTCAGGATTAAGAATGTTGGAGATTTTTATATGGGGGTGGGAAACCAGGAATTCTTTTTTTTTCTTTCCAGGTCTGTCTCAAACTATAAATAGCCAATTTTCTTTAAAAAAAAAACATTTCTGGGGATTTTGGATAGTTGTATGATGATTGCTGGATTATGGGAATGAAGATATCAATATATCCAATCTCAGTGGCTGTCATGGTGAGTCCTTCAAAATAAATATAACTACTTATACTGTTGTATCTATTTATATTGAAATGGCTTGAAAGGATAGCTCAGTGTACAAAGAATTTAGTCACTAAAGTAAAAGAATATAGTGGTTTCTAGACATGAGGGATATGGGCAGAGTAGTGAAAGTGGACAATAGTGCTTATGTTTGTGTCTCTCTGCTTCTGACTGACACTATTATTCTCCATTCATTGATGTGGAGGCTCATTTACACTTGGTCATTTGACCCCACCATGATTTTCTAAAAGGGGACCTAGAGAAAAATCTAAAAGACTCAAATACCAGCTGGTTGCAGTTTGTAGGTCCCCATGCTATACTAATTTGTCTGATCATCCTTCATTCTCATGGAACCGAGTCTTAGTCATGTGGGATTTCTCCTTCATAGTCTTTAACATCACTTCTAAGTAGTCATGCTCCCAAGGCAGTTGAGTTCCAACTGCTTGAGCTGTCCTCTAAGCCTACATCACTGTGTTTCCCCACAAAATGTGTCCATGTTTTGCCTTTTAAATTACTAACACCCAGTTAAGAAGTTTAAACACCCTTATGTTTTTGTTTCAACTACTCCTGCAAATAAAAACAATAAAAAAAAAAGTTTGTAATGATTTTTCTGTTAAAATAAGTGGTATAGATTCAGCTACACAAATAAACTTGGTAGTGATTCAGAATAAAGAAATGTTTGACATCAGTTAAGTTTTCTTAAAGACGAAATTGGAGCTAATGGGCAAAACGTGAGGGAAAGAGGAACTGGTGTGTGGGAAGATAATCAGAGAGATAAGAGCCAAGGGAGCAGAGGAAGGAACCTCCCATGGCAGACTCTTTTATAGGCCTAAGAACAAAAATCACCTTCTGGAGCTCTGCATTCTACTACTGCTGTGGGATGGTCTGTATGTCAAGTGTGTTGCTGATTGGTCAGTAAATAAATCACTGATTGGCCATTGGCTAGGCAGGAAGTATAGGCGGGACAAGGAAAAGAATTCTGGGAAGTGGAAGGCTGAGAGAGGGACACTGCCATCCGCCATCAGGACAAGGAAGATGTAAGGTACCAATAAGCCATGAGCCATGTGGCAAAGTAAAGATTAATAGAAATGGGCTAAATATAAGAGTAAGAGCTAGACAATAACAGGCCTGAGCTAATGGCCAAGCAGTTTAAATAATGTAAGAGTCTGTGTGTTTATTTTATAAGTGGGCTCTGGGACTGGCGGGACTTGGTGGCAGGAGCTGGAGAGAAATTCTCCAGCTACATACTACAAGGAGGTTTGGAGGATGAGCTTCTGGGCTTCTTAAACCTCTGTTTGGTGGTCCTCATTCCATGTGTAGTTCTGGGTTGGGAGCATCAGATTGTCACTGAGAAGGAAAATAGACTGTAAGGAAGATTTGACCACCTACTGGCAATCTGAGGGTAGAGATAAGGTCTAAGTTGTTTAGGGCCAGGTTTTCTTGGAAAATTGTTGCAAAACAGATGATAACCTTCTTTGCCAAGACCCATGTGTTTAGCGTTTTCTGCTGTGGGAAGAACAAATATTTAGTCGACTCTATCCATTCTAAGAAATGAAGGAGGTAGCAAACTGCCCCTTGTTTTAATGAATAATCTCACCCCCGGCTTCACTGTTGCAGTTGATGGTTTAGTTTCTGATGACACAGGGTAGCACATTTTGACAGGATGGAAAAAGTGCTTACTGCATATACAGCAACAACATTCCAAGCGGCAAACTGGGAATAACTATTCCGTCCCTTTGACCAATCATAACTGAGCCCCATCAATGAAACAATGTATTAATTTAGAGTGAAAAGTGGACTAATTGCCATTCTTAGAACTGCTAATGATGTACTTTGCTGTATAATAAAAGGGCAATATAAACAAGAATATAACTTTAATTGACATTGAAAGCAGTGTGATTAAAATTATGATATATTTTCATCTAATATATGATTTTTATGATGTTCTTTTTGAAATGGTTTCATCTTGGAAAGTTAGATTTCTTTTATGTTTGTCTATAGTCAAGTCTCTATCTGAAATACTTAAGTGATCTATTACTTTTAATTCCATAGTTTATAACATTGACATTTCCTGTAAAACTTTCATACATGCTGTTTCTCTTAATTCTCATAATAGAGTGGCAAGAGAATTGTTGATTTTTATTTGCCTAATGATAGACATTTGACTATATAACTCACATGACTCAGTCATTGCACTGTCTGCTGTAGAGAACTGCCTCTTGGTAATAAATCACGGCTTTCCTTGGCATTTGGGAGAATATAGGTAGTGATTTGGAAATGTGAAACTAGTATAGTAATGACTCGACAGGACACGTTAATGTATAGGGTCTGAGGGATAATAAAGGAACTAACCATATTGCATGTCATCCAGTTTTGTAGCAAACTATATGGGTATACTCAAACTCCATGGCAGATAAGTGGCCTCTAGAAAACATGATATTTTATCATGGAGTAAGGAAACACAATACACATGTTTCCATGGGAGAGGAATAGTTTTACAGTTTGCATTGAAATTCAGATGCACTTAAGAATGGTTGGATATGATTTTTTTTAGAAGATGAAAAGAAATCTCACTGTCTGTGTGATCAGAAGAGCCCAAGCAGTCCTTCCTACCTGAGGTGAGGAGGGTTTTTCCCCAGGAAGAGCTTACCCAGATCACATAGGATGCCTCCCACCATCATCCTGCCTGTGCCCTTCAAAGGTGAGCTCACAGGGATTCGGGTTTGCAGAAGAGATTTTCTGTGATTAACTTATGGGAGAGGTGAACTTTTTTCTGCTGTTATTGTTGTTTATTGCAGTCCCAAGAAAGGAGAAGAAAAGGAGGGGCTGACGCAGGCTAAGCAAGGAAACTTTTTCAGAATATCAATGATATCTGAAGAACACCTTTCAATTTTACTTGCTTATATTTCTATAATCCAGTTTTCTCCATTTCCCCAAACATTTTGGAGAGACTGCTGCATCCACAAAGGCATAAAAAATGTAGGAGAAAGGATCTGTTCACATTCTCTTTTCTTTTTAATATTTAATTTAATTAATAATTTGTTTTTGTGTATATGTGTGCTCATGCATGCATGAATGTGCGTGCATGCATATGGGTGGGTGTGTCTGTGTGTGTACAAGTGTGTATGACACATAATATATGCAGAAGTCAGAGGATAATTTTCAGGAGTTCTCTCCTTTCACCATGTAGTTTCTGAGGATGAAACTCAGGTTATTGGGATTGGTGGCAGGTGCTTTTTTTACTAAATGGGCCATCTCACTTGCTCTCTCTTTTTAATGTCCATCATCTCACCTCTCTTTCACTTAGTGTTCATGAGGCAGTTTCTAGAAGAACTCATATCTGTATACATCATTAATTAAGAGATGATTTGGAAAACATGAATACACTGGCATTAAGATGTCTTTAGGAATCCACATGAAATTCTGTAGATAGTAAAGATAATCTTGTTTTATTCTTACCTAGGTATTAAAAACAAAAGGCATATACCATGCTGCTAGAGACAGAAATTTATCCACCATGGTGATTCCTCAAAAAAATTAATCATACAGTTATCATATCATCCCTCTCTACTACTCCTGACTGTACACTGGAAGAAATGTAAATGAGCATACCACAAGTGTTTGCTTATGATGTTTACTGCCATACTGTTCATAATGAGCAAGTTATAAAATCAACCTAGGTGCCTGGCACGTGTGAATGGAAAAGCACATGAAGTCTGTGTACACAACAGAGTATTATTCAGCCATGAAGAAAAATAAAATGATGACATTTGCAAGAATGTTTTGAAATAGAGATCATTATGTTAAGTGAAATGAGCCAAACTCAAAAAGCAAAGCATACTAAGCAATTTTGAAAGCAAGAGAAATAATCCTCCCCAGGGATAAGCCTCCTAATTGCTTATCTAATGTCAAGTAGCCAACTCTGAAATCATATACATACAAGCAACACTAAGGAACTGAAAAAATTGTATTTACATATCTAAGCATATATATGTAATACACTATAAATATTCATATATATGTATATATATGTATATTACAATTGTGGTAGCTTAAATGTAATTGGCCTCCATAATCTCATAGGGAGTGGTTCTATTAGGAGATGTGGCTTTGTTTGAGTGAGTATGGCCTTGTTGGAGGAGTATGTCACTGTGGCGGCAGGTTTTGAGATTTCTTTTTCTCAGGATACTGCCAGTATCTCAGTTGATATGTGTTGCCTGCAAGATGTAGGACTCTTAGCTACTCCTCCAGTACCATGTCTGCCTGCATGGCACCATGCTCCCCATGATAATGATAATGAACTGCACCTCTAAAACTGTAAGCAAGCAAGTAAGCAGCTCCCTTCTATGGCCTCTGCATCAGCTCCTGCCTCGAGGATCCTGACATTTGCGTTTCTGTCCTGACTTCCTTCAGTGATGAATAGCAATTTGGAAGTGTAAGCCAAATAAACCCTTCCCTCCCCAACTTGCCTTTTAGTCATGGAGTTTCTTCATAGCAATAGAAACCCTAACTAAGACAGAAGTTGGTACTAGGGTCTGGGGTATTCTGGAGTATTGCTGAATGGCCTGATCATTTTTTGGGGGGTGGGGTAGGGGGAGGAATTTGGACTTTGGTACTTTGGGTTTGGAAAGCAGTGGAATGCTTTAAGCACAGTTTAATGGGCCATACTAGTAGGAGCATAGAAGGCAGTGGTGCTGAATATGATTTGATGAAGTGTGGGATCAAGATGTTTCAGAGGAGAAGAATTTTAGTATGTCACCTAGAAATTGTTCTTGTGATATTTTGATGAAGAAAGTGGCTGCTTTTGTCCTTGTCCTGCCTGAGGCTAAAGTGAAGATTTTTGGATTGATTCTGTTGACAGAAGAAATCTCAAAACAGCCTAGGATAGGACTCTGTTGTGTGGTTATTAGTGGTAATTCTAATGAAGATTTATAATGAAAAGGAGCAAGCAAAGCAGGGTAAATTACAAAATGTAAAATTTAAGGAGAAAAGGAACACCAAGAAGTAGAATAGAGCTAAATCCTGTGTTCAAGGAGATAAACAGATTAAAAAAATGGAATAAAGGGAATGGTGACCTGCTGGGATACCCTGCTAGTAGGAGGTTGTAGTCTATCATGTGCTGTTAGCTCTCTCTGAGCTTGGCAACATGGGCAAACTCCCTCTGCCTAGCAGAAGGTGCCCTGTTCTTTACCTGACCTTCTTTGGAGACTGTCTCTAGGCCTGATGCCTGACTTATCTCTAGTGTGACCCTGGATGCAGTTCCCTGCAGAAGCTTTCCCACTGCTGCCTATATGGTAATTAGATGTTGTGCTAGGAGCATTACAATTGGACCGTGCTTCCACAGATGATAACTAAGACTTTTACTAGGAGCTTTATAACAAGAGCTTCCTCCACTATAATAGGTGATTCCTCAGCTACCACTGTTCCCAATCCTATATATCCCTATACTCTGGAATAAAGCTGAGCTGACTCACTAAAGTTATATGCCAGAGGGCTATCATCATGGTACTCACAGGCTGGACAAGGTCCTGCCTCGTGCTTCATCTCCCTTTGCTCCTGTGACCTGGTGGTCAATGGATTCTGGGGGAGGAGGTGACCTGCAGTGACCTCAGGGGAGGAGGGGACCCACAGTGACCTTCCACCTAGCTAAGTTTCCAACTTGTGAATTAATGAAAAGCTTAGAGCAGAGTGTGATGCTGCATGCCTTTAATCCCAGCACCAGGAAGGCAGAGACTGGCAGATCTCTGAGTTTGAGGACTCCCTGGTCTGCAGGACAGCCAAGCTTAGGCAGTGAAAGACAGAAAGCTGGTAATGTGATTGAACAAGGAGGCCATGTTCCAACCACAGCAAGCAGCAGAACTTCACAGGTTTGGCCACGTGGTTCTGGATTTAGAGTTAGGGATAGAAGAAAGGAGTTATGGAATTTACTCCTGAGACTAAGGAAAGTTGTTGAGGCCAGACATGTGTCAGGGGTGTCCCTGAATGGAGGCCCAGAGAAGGCCATTGTATGAAGCTGTGAAATTGAAGCCTTGATTATCGTGGAGAACCCAAAATGTTAGAGATGCCAGAGTCATGAGATACCTGCTGAGGAAAGCTGCTAACAGGGAGTAGAACCAGCTCAAGAAGAAGTATGTTGCAGTCAAGAAAACTGAACAGAGTTGGAGATCTGAAGAGCATTTTGACATCAGACATGAAGATGCAGGGTTTGGAGTTTGCCTAGCTGGTTTTCAGTATTGCTTTGGTCCAGTATTTCCTTGCTATGCTCCTTTCCCTATGTTTTGGAATAGTAATATATATCCTGTGCCATTATATGTTAGAAGTATGTGTAGCTGGAGAATTTTTCTCCAGCTCCCGCCACCAAGTCCTGCCAGTCCCAGAGCCCACTTATAAAATAAACACACAAACTCTTACATTATTTAAACTGCTTGGCCATTAGCTCAGGCCTGTCATTGTCTAGCTCTTACTCTTATATTTAGCCCATTTTTATTAATCTTTACTTTGCCACATGGCTCATGGCTTACTGGTACCTTACATCTTCCTTGTCCTGGCGGCGGCTCCAGGCAGTCTCCCTCTTCCCTTCCTGTTCCCTCAATTCTTTTCTCTGTTAGTCCCGCCTATACTTCCTGTCTGGCTATTGGCCAATCAGAGTTTATTTACATATAGCGATATCCACAGCAAGTATGTGATATGCTTTTTGATTTTGATTTTTACAGGTGATTACAGTTAAGAGACTACATGGGTCTCAGAAGAGACTTTGAACTTTGGACTTTTAAACTTTGTTTAGACTGTGATAGACTATGGGGACTTTTGAAGTTGGACTAAATGAATTTTTGCATTATGGTGGTTTTACAAGCTTGTGGGGACAAGTTTTATAAGCAAGTGAGTGGAATGTGGTAGTTTGAATATAGTTGACCCCCATAATCTCATAGGGAGTGGTACTATTAGGAGGTATGGCTTTGTTTGAGTAGGTATGGTTTGTTGGAGGAAGTGTGTTACTGTGGGTGTGGGCTTTGAGGTTTTCTATGCTCAGGATACCACTCAGTCTCTCAGTTGGCTTCCTGTTGCCTGTAAGATGCAGGACTCTCAGCTACTTCTCCAGAGCCATGTCTGCCTGCACACTACCATGCTCCCTGACATGACGATAATGAACTGAAGCTCTGAAACTGTTAGCAAGCAAGTAAGCAGCTCCCTTCCATGGCCTCTGCATCAGCTCCTGCCTCTAAGATCCTTCCCTGTTTGAGTTCCTGTCCTGACTTCCTTCAGTGATGAACAGCAATTCTGAAATGTAAGCCAAATAAACCCTTTCCTCCTCAACTTGCTTTTTGGTTGTGGTGTTCATCACAGCAATAGAAACCTTAACTGAGACAGCACTACATAAATATAAAATATATATAATATATGATATATATATATATATATATATATATATCAATTAAAGAAAAAGAGAGGCCACAATTTTTAGAAGGAACAAAGGAGAGGCACATGGGAAATATTGGATGAAGGGAAGGTAAGGGGAGAATAATGCAATTATATTTTAATTTATAACAAAATTCCTAAATAAATTTTAAATAAATATATTTATAAATAAAAACATAATAAAAATGTTCTAAAAGTCAATTATTACAGGTTTTCTTTCATATGCAGAATTCATAAAAAGAAATAGACAAAAAAGTAGCAGTAGGACTATGAAACAAGTGGATGATGATTAGGGAAAATAAAGAAGAGAACAAGGAAGGGTAATAGGAGGCCTGACAGACTAAAGAATGTTATGTGTATATGCAAAAATGTCACAATGAATTCCTGGTTTTTATAGAATCACTGTGCAGTAATGTCAAAAAAAAAGAGGGAGAAGAGAGAGAGGGTAACTTCAGCTCTAGTGGCCCAAAGCTCTTCCCATTTTGTGAGTCAATAAATAATATAGTAAATAAATACTTATGAGCAGGAGTAATATATTGTCTTGAGTAAGCCAGTGCTAGGAGCAGTTTTTACATTAACTTACTTAATTTATGTAAGTTAAGAGGTAAAATAGGTGTTCTTTATTATCTTCTGTTTAAAGAAGAGAACTTTGGAACTATGAGATTAGGTAACTTTACAACTTGGTATAACTTCATTATCTTCAGTGGTGTAACCATTGGTAAGATACCCCCAATGCTGTATTAAAGAGGGTAGTGTGTAGCTAAAGTTTTTCTGTGTTCCATTTGGTCTGCAACTGCTCAGATCCAAGTAAACACACAGAGGCTTACATTAATTAAAACTGCTCGGCCATTAGCTCAGGCTAACTACTCTACTGACTAGCTCCTACACTTACACTCAGCCCATTTCTGTTAACCTATATGTTGCCACGTGTTCTGTGGTTTTACCTGTATGCCATTACATGTTGGTCCCTGGACGGCAGCCTGGTGTCTCCTGACTCAGCCTTTCTCTTCCCAGAATTCTCCTTCTCTGCTTATCCCACCTATACTTCCTGCCTGGCTACTGGCCAATCAGTGTTCTATTAAACCAGTGTACAAAAGTATTATTCCACAGCAGTTGTGTGGGGTGAATATAATCACAGTATGTTATATACAGGAAAATATAATAAATCTGACTATTATGCTAATAATAAAAATCCTTCAGTGGACTTCAGGATTACAAAACCTTCCTCATTCACAGGTTGGGAAAGTCTAACTCTTAGCTCATGAAAGCCACCAAGCACCTGTAGGGAGACAGTGTTTGAGGACATATATTATCAAATTACAGGCACATGGAAAACAATTTGAATTTTTTATAGACTTACTTTAACAAAATAATACAACAAAAGTTTGTCCAATTCTGTGGTAACCAGAAAGTAATTGATTTACCTATTATAAAAAATATTCTTCAGACAATGACAATAAACTCTTAGCTGAAGGACATGTTATCTACCATATCCAGTAAACAATAAACAGTCTCACAGGCAGCGAAATACTGTAGCTGAACCCAGAAATACCTCAAACATTGGATGATCAGACAAATAACTAAAGGACAGTATTATGAACAACTTAAAAGAAAAGCTTCCACTGGGTAGTGGTGGTACATACCTTCAATCACAGCACTTGGGAGGCAGAGGCAGGCAGATCTCTATGAGTTTGAGGCCAGCCTGGGCTACAGAGTAAGTTCCAGGAAAGGCACCAAAGCTACACAGAGAAACTCTGTCTCAAAAAACCAAAAAAAAAAAAAAAAAAAAAAAGGAAAGTGTAGCTTGAGTTTTCCTGCCTGGCCCACAGTCAGGACAAATCTCTATCACCTGCCAGTCCCACAGCCGCTCAGACCCAAACAAGTAAACACAGAGACTTATATTGGTTACAAACTGTATGGCCATGGCAGGCTTCTTGCTGACTGTTCTTATAGCTTAAATTAATCCATTTCTATAAATCTATACCTTGCCACGTGGCTCGTGGCTTACCGGCATCTTCACATGATGCTGCTTGTCCTGGTGGCGGCTGGCAGTGTCTCTCTGACTCAGCCTTCCACTTCCCAGCTTTATTCTCCTCCTTGTCCCGCCTATACTTCCTGCCTAGCCACTGGCCAATCAGTGATTTATTTATTGACCAATCAGAGCAACACATTTGACATATAGACCATCCCACAGCAGGAAAGCTTTCTTTAGCATTATATGAATGATATTACCAAACTGAAGAGAAGTGGGAAAAACATGAGAAACTAATAAAAATTACATGGATTACAAATACAATATTTAAAGTGAAAATTATTTTTGCATATTAAATGACAGAATGGGAGTGAAGGAGAACAAAGCCTTATTAGTTACAGTTCTCTGGAGAAACAGAATAGTAGAATGAGTACAGGCTAAAACAGATTTAGTACATTGGCTTATATAACACAGTCTAGATTTCCAGCAATGGCTGCTTTTACACTGGAGAGCCAAGACTTCATAGCTTCTTAGTCCATGAGGCTGGATGTCTCAACTGTCCCGGTCAGGCACTGAAGGCCAGTAGGGTTACTGGGTAGCTGCTGGTTTTTTGGTCCATGTCAGAAGACTGAAGAAATTGGGTTCTGATGTGAGACAAGAAGGAAGCCACCACTGCAAGAACCGGAAGGATGAACTTGTGAACAGGATACATGAACTTGGTAATCAGACATGAAGGTAAGCCATTTCGCTTAGACCTCCTTGATCTGGGTTGTCACTGGAAGGCATTGCCCATGTTTACAGTGAGTCATCCTGCCTCAGTTAACTGTAACAGAAAATCCCTCACAGATGTTCCCAGAGGCTTGTCTCTCAGCTGATTCCAGATCCAGACAATCTAACAATAGGGATTAAAAATTACAACCATTAAACCTAAGATACCCAATAGAAAATTTTCTATTTGGTCGACATACTAAATTTTGGCTTTCATTATCATCCTTTCATAGATTGCTCATACTACTCCCCTGCCTGGTTTAGATTCTCTTACCTCCTTCCCGATGATCCACTCCCTCCCCACAAATAGTACCCTTTATGCTTCAGAAATAGTTAAATCTTGATTCCATATGAGAGAAAACAGATGCTACTTTGTTTTTTCCCCCTTATTACTTTCTTATATTTCCCATCCAATTCCCTTTCAGTCCCTTCTTCCACAATGTGACAGGTCCCCCAGACCTGAGCACAAAGGATGCCACTATGGAAGTACTATTCAGGCCATGGAATCCAGTACATAGACAGCATTACCTGCCAAAACAAGAACAAAGACTTAATCCATCAAAGTTCATAGTTCTGGGACAATCCCTAAATATATTAACCTTGCTTTTTGGCTTCTATAATTTCACTTCTGGGTATCTGTAATTGTTGACTGAGGTTTGTCAACCCAGGATGTGGTTTTTGTACTTAACCTGAGAAAGTCTTAGGACTGTACTGTGGTCCTGAACACCAAGTGTAGTAGAAAGCCAGCTAATAAAGACTTTCTATTTGTTATCTGTGTCTAAGTAGTCTGCTGTGGTGGCTACTCCACAACAAGAATATAGTCCCCCTTTTTACTTCCTTCATGTTACACACACACACACACACACACGTGTGTGTGTGTGTGTGTGTGTGTGTGTGTGTGTGTGTGTGAGAGAGAGAGAGAGAGAGAGAGAGAGAGTGCATTTGAGACCTCCAAGACTGCCCCTAGTGAGACACCTCTTCAAACAAAGCCACATTTTCTAATCCTTCCCAAACTATTCCACTAACTGGAAAACATGCATGCATCCTATTAGCTTATGGAGGCCATTCTCACTCAGACCACCACACTGTGTGACCTTCTTTACATCTTCATATTTGTGTAGCAAGCACTTTGTCCAATGAGAAATCTCCCTAGTGCCATTTCAACATTTCTATTTTCTATTTTTTTCTTTAAAATTTCATTTTCCTTTCTGAATTTCTTACATATGCTGATGACTTTCTTCTTCAGGTCTTGAATTATTTCCTTACTTCATTCATATGCTTGTATTTTGTTTTTTTGTATCTTCATTGAAGTTACTGATCAGTTTTCAATCGAACATTTGAGTTCTTCATCTGGCATTTTACCCATTTCACTACGTTTGGATTTAGTAACTTCGGAGTTGTGATCCTCTAGAGTAGTCATGTTGCCCTGCCTCTCCGTGTTTCTCACATTTCTGTGTTGTGATTCGTGCATCTGTTGGGATGGATATCTCTTCTAGTTTTATTTGGGAGTTTTCTTAGTGAGCATCTCTCCCTTCGTAACTCAGCCTCCAGTATCATTCAGAAAGGAGGAAATAAATCACCGTAATAGCAACAACACTGAACCAAGCCAGAAGAAAATTATGCTTTAAATCAAGTAAAGCCAATAACCATAGAAAAGGAATTGGCAAAAATAACATACAGCTAGCTACGAAGTTAAAAATTACTTAGTGTAAAAGTAGAAGTCATAATTGACAAATAAGGGCAGGAAATGGGTAAAAGAAAAGACGACTCTAGCTTTAAAAACAGAACACAGGAGAGTAACACTAGGACGAGGGAGTAAAAAGGGTAAGAGATTAAAAAACTGAACAATAAAGGAAAAGTTGCACTAATAAGCTATAAGATAAAAAAATAAAAAAAATAAGCTATAAGATAAAAATCTATGGACTTCTTATAAAAATAAAATAAGCATATGATAAAAGAAGGAAACACGTAGGTCAAAAAACAAAATGAAACAAAACACAAAAGCAATGTACATGAACACCTTTCTGAATCCTTAGATGTTGGAACCTGACAGGTGAAAGGCATGTGAAGCTGAAGACGCTTCTGTTTCCTCCAGTTCAGGTTGGTGCTGAGTCCAGAGTGGCTACAGGCTCGGTGCTTGACAGAGCTGCAGCGGCTTTAGTGGCTTCCCCTCTTTGGGTACCAGGATCTTTAGCTTCACAACTTACGGATTTGTCAGGCTTTGGTAAAATCTTAGAACTCCCCAATTTGTACCTTGGGGTGGCTAATGTCTCAGCCAATACATGTCTTCTGGGTGTGTGTTGGGGGAAGCGATTGGAGCTCTGAGATCTGTTATTGGAAGATCCATCTCTGTGGGTGACGATCCTGTTTAGTATTACATCCTGTGTGGGAAAAGGATGCTATGCCGGTTGTCCACAAGAGCTGACTTAGTCCGATTAGTGGGAAACTCTACAGCAGAGAGCAAGCTGTGAACTTCAAGTTGTAGTCTGACTTCTGTGTTAGGACTATTCGTTTCTGAAGCTATTCTACTTAGCGCTCTCCAACTACACAGCAGTGTTAGCCAGGAAGTTAGAGCTGTGCTCCTCACCAAAGAGGGCAGGACCTCTGGCTACTGAGCCCTTCAGTGCCTACCTTTCAGATTTTCTGGTTGCCCAGTGCATCCGTGTTGGATTCCGTGAAGATTCCAGGAAGAACAAGATGACTGGGAAATTATGGCCCGCTCAGACTACACAGAGAGATGGAGATAGAGTACGGACTTCTGCCTTGGGTTGTTCTCTATTGCTGCAATTAAACACTGTGATCAATGGCGACTCGGGAGGAGATGGCTTGTTTGTCTTATACTTCATTTCACAGTCCATCACTGAGGGAAATTAGGGAGGGAATTCATCAGGGCAGGAACCTGGAGGTAGGACCTGAAATGGAGACTGTCGAGGAATATTGCTTACCAGCTTACTTCCCAGGCTCATGTACTGTAAACGAATTTCTAAACAGTCTTATTAAATAAGAAACACAGAGCCAAATACAGGGGTGAAAGCTGTGGAGATCAGAGCAATAGGAATAGCCACCAGCTCACCTTAGCTCATCACACCGTAGCTTCCCAAGTGAGAGCTTCTTCCTGTCTAACCTGTGCCTTTATTGCCTTGCTGTTCTGCCTTCTCATTGGCTCTTAGCCCAGCCACCTCACTTCCTCATCACTGCCTGTCTGTACAGAACTCAGGTCTCTATGGTTGGTACTGGGATTAAAGGCGTCACCACGATTGGCTGTGTCCTTGAACACACAGACTCTGCCTGCCATGTAAATGGATTAAGGGTGTGCCTGACTTTTGTTTATGGCTGGCTATTGCCTCTGATCTCTAGGCAAACTTTATTTATTAACATACAAATAAAATATCACCACAATGTACCTTTTCTTACACCTCACAGGACCACTTGCTCAGTTGAATGGGCCCTCTCACATCAATCATTAATCAAGAAAATGCCCCACAGACTTACCTAGGCTAATGTGATTGTGGCATTTTTTCAGTTAAAGCTTCTTCTTCCCAGATGGCTTCAGCTTGTATGAAATTGACAAAAAACTTGACTAACCAGCTCAAGTGGGAATTAACAAAATAATATGAGAAAGAAACCAGAAGAATATGTGAGAAATAATAGGCTATATTCCCTTATTTTGACGGAAACATTTAGATACAAATCCAAAAAGCTGAATGAGCTCTAGGTAGAGTAAAATGAAGAGCTCAACTAGACACATAGTAACCAAGCTGCCAGCTGAAACAAATACCTTAGAATATTACAATTTGAGCGAATATGGAAAATGGAATTGATTTGACCTCTAACAAGCAAATAAATGGAATCAATAATTTAAGTGCTTCTCAACAAGCAAAATTTGATGACATACATCAGTAATCTCAGCACTTGGAAGGCTGAGGAAGAATTGGTATGAGTTCAATGCCAATCTGGTGCATGTAATGAGAACCAGGCCAGTAAAGGCTACCTATGTATGTATGTATGTATGTATGTATGTATGTATGTATGTATGTATGTATCTATCTATCTATCTATCTATCTATCTATCTATCTCTACCATCTACCTATTTATCTATAAAATAACCTTCTACAAAGTTATTAGCTTCACTGATAAGTTTCACTTAACAGTTAAAAAAAAATCTGATTCTTTATAAACTGTTCAAAAAAAAGAAAATGAGGTGCCCATGTTCCTCAGTTCATTCTATTATGACAACGTGGCACTGATATCCAAAGCAGATCACAGCACAGGAAAGTAAAACTATTGCTGTTTTAGTGGTGCGTGGTATCTATTGGAGAGACTCACAATGGATCAAAGTGCTAAAAATAAGTGATTATGTTTATACTTGACCCCAAACAGGACATCTATATCATCACACAAGGTTTAGGGAACTTGATTTAAGAGGGGGCTGAAAGAATGTAAGAGCCAGAGGGTGGGAAAGAGTGCTCTAAAACAATGCCTTTGGGGACATAACATGGCCAATGTACCCATGAACTCATTGCAACTTTGGTTACCTACACGAGATGCTATTAAGATGGGTCCCATTGGGGCTGGAGAGATAGCTCAGTGTTTTAGAGCAGCAAGTGCTTTGCAGAGGATCTGGGATCTATGGTGGCTCACATTATAACAGCTTACAACTGCATGTAACTCCAGTTCTTCAGGATCTGACACTTCCTTCTAGCCTCCTTAGGCACTAGGCACTCATGTTGTACACATACATACATGCAGGCTAGATACTCATGCACATAAAATAAAAAGAAAGTCAACAAAACATTGATGTCACATCATTTTGCATGGGAATTGGGGCTCATGAGGTCCCCTCCCCCACTGAGGATCTGTGAGCAGCTAATGATTGCTGAGGTAGGAAGTGCCATTCAGCATTGTAGCCAATGACAAATTGAGTGTTCTGGAAAATAATCTCCCACCCAAGTCCATGCAAGCAACCCTAACTAAATTCAGTGGGAGTGTGTGTATGAAAATAAGAGGGTGCTTGCAGGGAAGGAGGGTTTTATCAGGGGATGGAGAAATGATGGGGTTAAAAATGACCCCAAATTCATTATCTACATTAAGAAATTAATAACAAAAAAGTGGAAAATCAAATGTTCAATAGCAACATGGTAAAATGACCAACACCATTAGTTACTTAAGAAGATGTAGATCACAACCATATTTCACTTCACACTCAATCAGTTGGCTACAATATAAAAGACAGGCAATTGGATGTGGAGAAATTGAGGCATCTTACAACACTGGTATGTAGTTGGAAGATTTCCTGTGTCCCCACCTGCCGGTGGTCAGGACAAATCTCTCCCACTCGTGCCCCCCAAGTAAACACACAGAGGCTTATATTAATTATAACTGCATGGCCATAACTCAAGCCTTTGCTGGGTAGCTCTCATACCTCAAATTAGCCCATAACTATTAATCTATGTATTGCCACATGTTCTGTGGCTTTACCTGCGTCCCATTACATGTTGCTCCTTAGGTGGCTTACTAACATCTCCTTCCACCTTCTTCCTGTCTCTCCCTTTGAATTTCCTGCCTGCTTTTAAGCTGCCTTGCCATAGGCCAAATGGCTTTATTTATCAACCAATCAGAACAACACATATTCGCAGCATACAGAAAGACATTCCCCCATCACTGGTAGGAAAAAATAAAACTTGTGGAGTAGAAATTCTACTCATATATAAACCAAAAAGTGGTGAAAATATGTAAACACAAGAGTTTGTGTGAGTTTACAATAGTATTGTTCATGGTCAACAAGCAAAAGAGTCAAATGCTGAGCTGATGAAAGAGAAAATGGAGTGTGGTGTAGCCAACACTAACACATCATTGTGCTATCAACAGGGATGGAAATACAGATGTTCCAGCATGGATGAACTTGAAAATACTGTGGTCTGTGAAAGAAGTCAGAAACAAAGGGCCCTTCTTGTATTGTTGCATTTACATGCAATATTCAGAATGGGTTAAGTGATAGGTAGAAGAAAAAGATAAGTATTTGCATTATGTTGATGAAAAGGAAAATGGGGATGACATGCTACATAGTTTCTTTGTGGAGTGATTGCTGGACTAGGAACCACTTTTAGAGCTAGATTTGATAGTACGAAAATTAGATTTCAAGAAAAAGAAAGCATTTCCGTATCCACAGGCACATGTGTTGGCCAGAACTTGAAAACAGGTATCTTATTACTTTTTAAAGATTTATTTTCATTTTTGTATATGTGTGCCTGTGTGTGTAGGTGTCCAGTGAGGACAGAAGAGAACATCACATCAGATCTCCTGGAGTGGGACTTACAGGTGGTTGTGAGCTGCCGTGCAGGGAACCAAACTCAGGTCTTCTGAAAGAGCAGCAAATGTTTTTAACTCTGTGCCACATTTTTTCTGGCCTTCAATACCTAATTTTTTTAGACAAGGTCTCACATTGAATTTGGAACTCTCTCATTCAGATAAACTGATGAGTCAAGTTTCAAGGATCCTCTTTTCCTGTGCTAGGAGTAAAGACATGAATTGCCACTCCTAGCTTGTTACATGGGTGCTGTGATGGTTTGCATGGGAATCTCTCTCCTGGGCTCATGTATTTGAAGGTCTGGTCCCCAGTTTGTGGTGTTATTTTGGGGATGTTATGGAACCTTTGGGAGGTACAGCCTTGATGGAGGGAGTGAGTAACTGGAGTTGGTCTTAGGAGATTCATAGCCTCCCTCCATATAGCTTTCATATAGCTTTCTCTGCTTCAAGCTTGTGACTAGGATATGATCACCCAGTTCTGCTCCGGCTGGTATGCCTGCTGCTGCTTGTTGTCATGCTTCCCACCATCATGGACTCTCCCTCTGAAACCGCAAAGCCAAATCAACTCTTCCGTCTGTCAATGGCCTTGGTCGTATTTTGTCACAGCAACAAAAAGGTAATTAACAGAGGATCCAAAAGCAGGTCTTCATGAACAGAAAACCTTTTGAACTGAGCGAACTCCTGAAAAATAATGGAGTAGAAAACAAAATTATCCTTTTATTTTAACTAACCTCTTGTTATTCCCTGGTTACATTATATTTCTGGTCTCCTTATAGTCTATGCCTTACTGTTATAAACTACTATAGCAGCTAGGCATGGCTGGACCCACAAGTCCAGCATTCTGGAGGTGGAGGGGGGTGGTTTAGGAGTTCAAGACTACCACAGCTACATGGTGGGATTGAGGTTGGTCCTTCATTAGGTCCTGTCTCAAAAAAAATTTAAACAGTTACAAACAAGAGACAATTCAAATGACATTTCAAGTTATTTCATATCAACGTATGAGTAAATAAGCAGATTTTGAATGTTCATGCATTAGAATATTATTTTATCAATAAAAATGATAAGTTGATACATATAATACATTGAACAAAATAGCCAGACACAAAGTGCACATTTTTAATTTAAATTACATTAAGTCTTAGAACAGACAAAATTAGTCTATAGTTCTATAAATAAGAACAGTGGTTGCTTATGATAGTAGGGTAGGGAGTAGAATGGACTGGTTATGCAAAGTATGATGAAGCTTTTGGGGTGGCAATAATATGCTACATTGTGATAGAGAAAAGTTGTGCAAGTCCAAAGATGGACACATTTGGCAAAATTCATCAAACTGTTCTCTTAAGTCAGTATATTATTATTTATTATATATACATTTAATTTTATTATAATAATATTATTAATTGTATACATATTATCCTCAATAAAGTTGGCAAAATTGGAGTTATGTAAAACAAGGCAATCTTTAATTGTGTATTTAGCTGTATGCACATTATTTAATGTAAAAGATGTTAAATAACAAAAGATATGAAAATAAAGCCCATCTTTAATTACTTCTGAAATTCCCATGACTCTGATTGGCGTTAAGATAATCATGAATCCTAGAATTCATCCAGAGATATGTTTTTGCTCATATTCTTTGCATTATCACTTCGACAAAGAATCCATTGACCTCATTCACTACATAGAGCATGGATTATTTTCTGTATATGATATACAAATCCTGTACTTCATATATCATATGATATATGAGATCCTGTACTTCAAAGAATTTATACCCTTGCTGAGGAACCGTGTGAACAGATGAATTTGAACATAATGTTAGAAGAGTTAAAGTTACTACAATGGGGCAAAATACTGGGGAGGAGAAAAGTGATCCCATTGGAGAAATTAGGAAAGGCTTGCCAAAGCATCCTGTGATTATGATCTTGAAAATGAGTAAGGATTTACTTCTGGGAAAGATGAAATTAAGGTGTAATATTTGCTCTTTAGAGGACTCAAGTTCAGTTCCCAGCACCTATGCCAGGTGGCTCACAGCTGCCCATTACACCCCATTCCAGGGCATCTGACATCCTCTTCCGGTCTCTGTGGGTGCCACATGCGCACGATATACACATATATCAATTTTTTAAAGGAAGAATGCGGCACCATAAGGAGCAGTGTATGAGAAACTCTTGGCCATGAAAATCTTTGATGCTTTCAAAAGAAGAAAAGTTTTGGGCCAGCTAGAGGACAGGGTACGTGGAAAATGAGGAAGAGGAGGGGGGTGTAGCTGTGTTTGGAGGATCTTGATAATTAGCTTGTAGTTAGCCAAATCCCTTTTCAGCATTTAAAAGTGCCATTGTGGCTCAATTTTACACTGTTTCTCTTATCACTGTGCATTTCAGCTTTCTGGCCTCCATCTCTACCTTTTAGCAGCAGTGTGTGAAATTGTCTATGAGAAATTTTTATTTTTGGGTATAAGGATAATATAAAACAGAAATTATTTTAAAGATATCTGCATAAATGCACTCAAATATTGGCATCTAGCCCTTTGCTCATTTATTTAAAATGGACGACACATCTAAAGATGTGGGAAGTTGGTGTTGACAGGGTAAGCACGACACTAGGTGATCTACCTGTAAAGGTTATTACAGTTCTATATGGAATATATAAGTTGAGATAACACGAAAACTTGAAATAGGAGAGCCAAGTTAAAGCTAGACAGCGAGGGGTTGGAATAATTCAGAGGAGACCACACATATACTCCTCTGAGTTTTTTTTTAGCCAGTGATAACCTTTGGATCAGATCCCTCCCAGGGGAGAGAAAGAAATCCACTGGCTAAAGTACACTGGAAATACGGACTACACTGTGCACTAACTACTGGATTTAGGAGTTGTTTCCTGGGAGCAGAGGGTGCAGCTCGAGAGATGGAGTTGAGTAGGAACAGCAGAGACCAGATGTTTCAAGACTTTAAAATGTGTTCTTTTGTTTTTGTTTATTTGTTTTTAGTATCCCAAGCACTAGAAAGGCTAAATATTTTGGCTTGCTAGTTACTGCACTCAGTGTTTAACTCAGATCTGCCGTTTTCCTTCTTTTCATGCCTGTGTTGCTCATGTAAACCTCCAAATAGCATGCTGGGTGATTTAATACACCGTTAAACTAAAGCTTTTTCTCTTATTTGGAGCTAAACTGGGTGTTTGAGGGAAGGTGTCCCATCTGATCCCCACCTGAAGCTGGAGACCTCCGTTTCACTGCTGAGGTCTCGTTGCCTTGCATATTGACCGCTTTACTGTCAGACAATCCAGTGTTCGCCCAGAAGCCATTTTTGTTTAAGGGTGTGAGGTTTGGAAAGCAGCATTGCTTGATAATGCAATAAAGGGGTAGGCACCCATACCTAGATGTGAAAGGAAATGGTCTGTCTTTTTTACCAGAGGCATGTGAAATGGGTGTGCATGATTCAGCGGTGGGACTGAGCAGAGCCTTATGAAATAGTCCACCATTGCCTGTATTCCTGAAAATGACCAGCGAATTTCAGAGTTCCTAAAGCCTGTGCTCTATTTCTGAGGGGGTGGAGGAAAAGTTACTAATTTTATTTGTTTTTTTCAGGCCATTGGTTTATGATGGTGCTGTTACTCGTTTATGGTTGTTCTGGTTAAGGTTCTTTTGGTAGCAACAATCAGAATGCCATATGAGCTTGTTCAAAAGTTGTAAAATCAAATGTTAGGAGAAAAAGCAGAAGTAGGCTTTGGGTAAGATGGAAACCGGATGAAAAGGCTGCTCTCTAGCCTTGTTTTTCCACTGTCACTTAGCACTCGGATCTGCTCTTGTCTATCAACACACTGGCTTCCTGGACTTGCACACAATCTGAGATCCTTCCCAGACTTGCACACAATCTGAGATTGTTCCCAGACTTGCATACAATCTGAATCCTTTCCATACTTTGATACAATCTGAATCCTGCCTGGACTAGCATGAAATCTCAGATTCTTCCTTGATTTGTACACAATCTCAAATCGCCGCCATTCCATTTTGTCCTTTTCTGCACCACAGCCTCCATGCTGTACATTTTAGTAACTCAGTCCATTAAGGTTCCATATTTCTGGAAAATAAGTGGCTACACTTATTTATGTTTTGATCAAGATCTTTGTACCTGGTGATGTCATAGCTCCCTCACCCTTATGTGACATGGTGTCTCTTGAGTGTCTGAGTCTGATTACGTGGTTCATTCAGCATGGATGGAAAAGGCAACCAATAGTTGGCTTGTCTGACTTGACAGTAGTCACTGATATTAAATTTGGACACTCTCACTTTCACTAGAAAACATTAAGTTCCTTCTCTCAGCAGCAGTCCTAAGCAAGCTGGTAAATTTGGAGGAACAAGTATCAGTGACATGGGAAAAAAAAAATCTATGCTCTTCAAGGTCTGTCCTGAACACATCACTTTGGTTTTCCTACAGCAAATTCATTCCGTGCATGTTATATGGCCAGTTTAATTCTTCAGAGTGTTCTGTTTTCAACACCTTTCCACAGGCTATGAATGCACAGGACCTTCCCATTTTTGTGACTTCAAAAGCTGCGACAACCTAATTCCTTAATTTTCCCTCTCATCTTACTTCAAGCTCACCATCCCCATCCTACCAGACTCTACCTCTACTTTCAGTTTGTCACCATAATACCATTTCTTTACTGTTTACCGTATAGAGCACTCCTAATTAGCAGACTATTTTGCTGAAGAGTTGAGGTCCCATATTGTGTATAAATGAACATTTGGCTTAAATTAATTTCTATGAGTTAGATTCAAAGAGAAGAACTTTATTATTTATCATCCCTTCCTTTTTGGTACAGATTCCCCAAGAAGGTATTCTATGTAGTACAAGAAATTGGCTATGTGAATGTTGTTCTCCAGTGATTCACAGAGCAGGTAAAAATCAGGTAGAGTCTTGTTTCTTCCTGTAGGTACATTAGCAAAGGGAGCAAATAGCCCACCAGAGAAAAGTTGTCACTTTCACTGATTCATCAACACTTTCCTCAAAATCACACTACCTGAGCCATGTGTGTTTCGTACTTCACACATGGGTGTGTGTGTGTGTGTGTGTGAAGCCAGGATGGGGAGCTCTTTGCAACTTCCATACAAATCAGGGGCACTGCCAAGGTCATACAGAAGGGAATTTCAGGATGCTGAAAAGATGTTCCACCCAATGCCGTCAGCAATAACAGCATTCTACACGGGTTCTCCAGCATCCCAGCCTGCTCTGCTCAAGCCTGGAGCAGCTTTGGGTCCACTGGGAAATGTGTATTATGCCTGGGTTAATTTGCTGATTAATCTCTAGTCAGTGGTTTGTGCTTTCCCCAGATGGCCAATTAAAATGTACAACTGGCAGAACAGTGTCCTGTTGGCAGGCTGCTGAGGGGCTGAAGCTGGAGGCAGTGACAGAAGGTTTGAGTTTCGCCTTGTTTTCCCCTCCCCTTTTCTTTATTTCTCTCTCTTGCTCTTTTTAAAGCTGCTGGATTTATTCGGAGGGAAGTGTAAGCCGGGCTCGTGCGGTAAGTGTGAGCTGTGTGGTGTAGTTTACAACACGGCTGCTATTTACTCTCCAGGACTCTCAGGGCCCCTCCAGTATTCCAGGCATCAACGGTTTTACCCACAGCAAATATAGCTGACAAAATCAGCCAGGGGGCACAACTGATTTAACAGCTTCTGAAATGTAATAGCCTTTTTTTTTTCTCCTCCTGATTTGCAGTCCCCATGGATTGATGGTCTAATATCATTCACTTCCTCACAAATATATAAAACATTTACAGTTGTTTGCGTAAATCAAAGGCAAAATGCTGTGTGCGAAGCTGATAATAAGTAATGTTGTGATATATATAAAAGATAACATACTTTTACTGCAGTAGCCCCCAAATTAACTGTTACTTTTTTGCTTAGCATTCTATACAAATGGCATTGTATACACATCTGAATAAAACATACAACAGGGAATTTAATTAGAGAAATGCAATTTGAAATAATTCTTTATTTTATAGTGAAATATTTACCATGCGTTTCAAATATGCACAATTCATCTGAATTGGTAATTCCAAAGGAAATTTTTAATCAAGTTCCACTGATCCTTAAATAAGCCAGGCATGGCAGTGATGTATGGTATCAAGACAGTTTGTTGTTTTCACTAACTGTTGAGAACAGTTGCCAAAGCGAAAGAAAATAAACGTATTCCTCAATGGCAGAAGATTACTTTAAACTGAACATTGTCTACTGGTGATGAGAAATTGAAGATTCACATGCATAACTCAAATTAAACTGATAGGAAGAGGAAAAGCATTGTGTAAAGTTATCCTTGAATAAAATGGACAGAATTTGCATTCTGCTTTTATGAGCAGAATGTTTTAAAAATGTTTATACAGTAGACAGGAGTGAGTTTCCATCAGACTCCCAGAATGGACCTGGAATTCACAGGTGGCCCTCTGTGAGCCGTTTACATTATCCTATATACCACAACAAATATGTAATTGTTAAATTTCTTTTTACTGAAATGAAATTTACACATACTTAAGAGGGATAAGTTTCTATTTAGCTAAGTTTCTATTGCTGTGATAAAGACCATGACCAAAAGCAATTTGGAGAAGAAAGGATTTCTTTGGTTTGAGTGTTCTGGTCACAGTCTATCCCTGAAGGAAGCCAAGGCAGATACTCGATTGAAGATAGAACCTGAAGCAGGAACAATGGAGAAATGATGCTTACTGTTGTACTCTCTGGGATCCTGTTTAGCTAACTTTCTTATCCCTCCAGGATCATCTACCTGTGGGGGAACCAGTGGCATGTGCCCTCCTCCGTCCATCACTACTCAAGAAAATGCCCCCACAAACTTGTTTCCAATCTGATAGATATATTTTCTCAGTTGAGGTCCCTTCTTCTCAAATGACTCCAGCTTGGGTCAAGTTGACAAAAAAAAAATCTAAATAGTATAGAGGCATAGTATATTCCTATGAACAATAAATGACTCTGGTTATACGTTGCTTTTAGCACAGAGTTCTACCTGCATACAGTGAATACTCTAGAACTGCTTAGATGTTATATCAGTTTCTCACAACAATTAGGAAAAATTCAAAGCTTTCTAAGTTGACCTTCAGTAAATGAAAATTCTTAGACCATTGTAAAAGTTGTTTCTCCGAGGTGTCTGGCCTGGAGTTGTCTGTGTCTAGGAGGCCACAGTGGTATTCCTACATGGCAGATATTTTTGTATTTACCTTCTTTAACGCCACAGTGTTAACATCATTGTATCTGCTCAAGTGTATGCAGAAGTGAATTCAAATGTGTTTTTCATTGTAGCTGTCCTCTACAGAAATCAGTCAGCTCTATGCTATAAAGCCAGATTTCTACCATGCAGGACTTTAGTTCTGCTTACAAGATATCAGCCAAAAACAAAAAATGGAAGATTTGGAAACAAGAAAGAGTTGCTGAAGCAATAGTTTTATAGTCATTTTTTTGGTTATATAATCACATGTAATACAAATAGAATACACATTTTCTTTAAAGATAAGTAGTTTACCAATTAAATAAAAAACGTTATGGAATGAATGGGCTGCATCTAATTAGTTGCATCTAACTCATGGCTGGCAGTCAGACTCATTGGTCAGATGGGATTCAGGGGAGGCTTATTCAATGCCTAACTTGAAAGTATTGCACTGGGAACTGTGTCATGATGAGATAAGCTGCAAGTAGTGATATTAATGTTTATGAAGCACATATTGTATCAAGGAAGCTGTACTATATACTGCAGGGCCTTAGGTGTGGTGCTTGATACTAAGAAACTTAAGATCTATGAATAAAAATGATTGTAAAACAAAGAATATGATCACTGCCAAGGACAAACAACCACATGCAGTACTTGCTAGGAAATGACTGACTTCATCTGCAAGGATTGAAAAAGCTTCTTGGGGTGGCAAGTCCCAAGGAATGCACAGGGATTTGTTAGAGGGAAGAGAGAAAAAGGACTTTCCAGAAGGGTTGAATTACATGAGCAAAGGATTACAGGTAGAAAAATATTAATTCTGTTCCAGGAATAGAAATTGATGAAAAGGATGATAAGCGTGTGTGGGTATGGGTACAAATTGAGACTGGAAAGGTCAGTTGATAAATTTGGTAAGTTAGAGATGTGAAAATTTGTATTGGGTTTTTGATCAATTCAGAATTCTCAAAGTTGCACAAGAAAGGCTTTCTAGCCATCTCTTGTGTTTAAGCATGAATGAGAAGTGGGAATCTGACAGAAGAAAGGGGAACTGGGACTGTTATAGGAGTCTAACTAAGAGTTCCCTAAATAGCCAGGTGACAGAAAAGGGGAAATGAATGAATGAAAAATGAATGAGAGAGGATGGGGGTCGGGGCTTTTCTTGGCTGGGGTTGAAATGAATGGTAAGATCCAGAGATAAAGAAAAGTTACATTTATAGGAGAAGAGATACCACCTTAATTGGATGGAGAAAGTTGTTCCCCATCAACTCACAATCTCACTGCCATGGCCATGCAGATGATTGTGGTGAATTTTTTCTTTCTTGGGTGATGAATATAGATATCCGAAAATCCCCAGTGCATTCCCTGCTCCAGTTTCCATCAGCACTCTGCAGAGGATTTTGGGGCCATGGCTACAAAATGGCCATTAAAAGTGAGCATCTGTCAAGCCTAAGGTCTCCAGGACATTGGTCCAGCACTTAGGCTCTGTCTCTTCTCATTGGTTCAGACCTTTGTTGTCACTTGCCATTGTCATTATTTCTGTTATTGCTACTCACAGAAAGACTATATTGTAAAAATTGAAAAAAAACTAAGGTGTATGTCAAATGGCATACTGGATGGGAAGAATTCCTTATAAGGGACATTAAGTCTCCTCAGTTTTGTACTTACCATATTTTCTGTGCTAGTGTGGCATGGGATGAGGCACCTTGAAAGGGTGTGTGTAATAAGGTTTATGTGTGTGTGTGTGTGGGTGGGTGCAGACACTCAAACATTAAGACGACATACACTGCTAAATAGTAAGCCTCTCTGTATTAGTCACTCGTACTGTACTGTGTGATATGTCCATGTCTTGACAAGAGAGGGTTAAGGAGGGAAGATTTTGTGTTTGCCTGCAGTTCAAAGGCACAGTCCATCACAGCAGAAAAAGAGCATGTGTCAGGAGCTTAGGGCAGCTGGTAATATTGTAGCCACAATCAGGAGGCAGAGAAGGGGAGAGAGGGGAAGAGAAAGGGGGAGGGGGAGAAGGAGAGCAAGAGTCAGAGCACGAGAGAGAGACAGAGAGACAGAGACAGAGAGAGACAGACAGACAGACAGAGTGGGGATAACTACTGCTTATCTAGCTTTTTGCTTTGTATTCAGCCCAGGATCCCAACCCATGGCATAGTGTTACCCTCAGTTAAGGTGGGGTCTTCCCACCACAGCTAGCCTATCTAGATTCCTTTGCAGGCCTGCGCAGAAGCTCATCTGCTAGCTGAGTTGACTGTCATTGTAAACCATCACAACAGCATAAATAACAAAACCAAACCAAAACCAAAAAACCCCTTTAGTTCCATTTTTCCATATTTTGATGGGCAAATAAGCTAACAATCTGTACTTATGTGATGTAAAAGAATTTATTGTTGATAATGATATAGAAATTTCTACAATTTTGTTCTACATTATCTTACCACTTATCCAACCTTATAAATTGAAGGAAATTAAATTTTAGCGGAATTACTATATCCATTAGTACTCAAAATGCTCATTTACTAATGTGCCAAAATTTTATTTCTTACTTTAGATTGTACCTACATTTGGGAAAACTTAAGGGGACATAATCTAGAAAACTATGTGACAGGGTGAGCCCCTTAAGTCTGTTTTCAGAAGCTCCAGCATTTGGCCCTGCAGTCAGGAATTCATTGCCTACAAGCCTCAGACAGCTTTGGGGTTGGTTTTGTGCAAACTGCAAGTTGTCAGGTCTCAGACACATGCTACTTTTTTGTCAGGTAGAGCAGAATGAACGCAACAGATCAGTCTAGGGCAGCATGGTTTTGTTTTTCAGTTGAAAGGTCAGATTCAAAATCAGTGTGCAAGCCACAGTCTTCTCAGGGCTTTCCCAGCGTGAGAGAAATTTAAGTATTCATGATATTGTAATTACACATACCAGCTCCTTGTAGCAGACGTAACCTTAAAGGAGAGTTGGAAAAGTGTGTTTTTCATCATTACAGGAAAAAAAAGCCTATCATATTCTAGTTATTTGCTATTAAATTTATATTATACAACTTTAATAAATATTTTAATTTGATCTGATAATTAACTAGCCCTAAAAGGCTGTTCTTTCCTTTCAAGATCTCCTTGTAGGGAGAATAATTTTGAAGACACATTTCTAAGTTATTAACTGGTGAATTATATAAACCCTTAAGTAAATAACAAAAATGTAAATATTAGATCTGAGCTCTAATAAGAGGTGCGTCAGAGCTCAGTAGATACTGTGGGGGTAGACTAAGCTTATTATCATGGTTTTTATTCTGTTAATTGTGCATGGCTGTTAATCATACACTTAAGAAATGCAGAGTGGGGTGAGTCCACAGAAGATTTTTTTGCATTAATTTATGTACAGTTCTTTAATTGAAGGTCAGATCAACTTTTAGCTGGTTCATTGACTGTAACACCTGGCAAACAGTGCATTTCAGAACTCTCAGTTTCGTGGAAAGCAACAATATCTATATTCAGTGCTTCCTGTTGTAGTTAACCCAATCTACATTCCCTCCCCCTGCCAAACTACCACTTACCTGTAGAGGCATATGGGGACTTCATGAAAATTTTACACTGAGATAGTCTTTTTTCTTTTTTCTTTCTTTTTTTTTTTTTTTTTTTTTTTTTTTTTTTTTTTTTTTGGTTTTTCGAGACAGGGTTTCTCTGTATAGTTTTGGTGTCTGTCCTGGATCTCGTTCTGTAGACCAGGCTGAAACAAGAAAATGAAAAATGAAACCACAGAAATGTATTTATTTAGGTGGACCCCAAACAAGCAGACAAATCTCTCTACTATTCTCAGTCTCTTATACTAAGATATCCTCCAGTGGTATAGCTGAGAGGAACCAAAGTAATGTGTTAAAACATAATACCTGGAGAAGAAGACAGTTGCAGTCAGGAGACTTCATGAAAAGAAAGGAGGGTGTGGGGTGGGGAAGAAGAAAAACAGTTTTAGAAAAAGGAAGAAATGACTGTCAATTAAATCTAACACAGCAGAATTTCTTTTCCAGGAGATGAGCAGGGCATAGAAAATTCAAAGCCATAATGTCGGCTGCAAAGTTCAGGCATGTTAATTATTGCTCACATTTTAGTATCTCTTTGTGGAATCTGTAATGTGGAGTGTGAGTAAAGGAACAGGTTGGGAGAGGATATCCATATATGTTTATGTGTTTTGCTATGTGGCATATGGCTTTATTCATTAATGCAGTCAGTCATTCATTGAAAATATTTATGGAGTATACGACACACGGTAGACACAGAGGTGAGCGAAACAGACATACCTCCCTGTTAAGGAGCCTCCATTCTAGTGGAAAGGAACAGGGCATAAACAAATGCATATGTACAAAACATGGTAGTAATTATTGTTATGCATGAACATAAGACAGGAAATTAGGCTAGGGAGTACCCTAGAAGGGAAGCTACAAATTTAAATAGAATGATCAGGGAAGGCCCCATTAGGATTGGGGCACATAAACAAACACTTAAGGGAGGCGAGAAAGCAACAGACTTATAGGGAAGGTAGAGAATTCCAGGCTGTGGGTAGCTGGCATCTTCAGGCAAACTAAGGTGTGTATCAGATGGCATATTGGACAGGAAGAATCATTTACAAGGGACATCAAGTCTTCTCAGTTTTGTACTTACCATATTTCCTGTGCTAGTGTGGCATGGGATGAGGCACCTTGAAAAGGTGTGTAAAATAAGGCTCTGTGTGTGTGTGTGTGTGTGTGTGTGTGTGTGTGTGTGCTTGTGAGTGGGTGGGTGCAGACACTCAAACACTAAGATGACATACACTGTTAAACCATAAGCCTCTCTGTATTAGTCACTCGTACTGTACTGTGTGATATGTCAATGCCTTGACAAGAGAGGGTTAAGGAGGGAAGATTTTGTGTTTGCCTGCAGTTCAAAGGCTCAGTCCATCACAGCAGAAAAAGAGCATGTGTCAGGAGCTTAGGGCAGCTGGTAATATTGTAGCCACAATCAGGAGGCAGAGAAGGGGAGAGAGGGGAAGAGGAAGGGGGAGGGGGAGAAGAAGAGCAAGAGTCAGAGCACGAGAGAGAGAGAGAGAGAGAGAGAGAGAGAGAGAGAGAGAGAGAGAGAGAGAGACAGAGACAGAGACAGAGACAGAGACAGAAAGATAGAGACAGAGATCGAGACAGACAGACAGAGTGGGGATAACTACTGCTTATCTAGCTTTTTGTTCTGTATTCAGTCCAGGATCCCAACCCGTGGCATAGTGTTTCCCTCAGTTAAGGTGGGGTCTTCCCACCACAACTAGCCTATCTAGATTCCTTTGCAGGCCTGCGCAGAAGCTCATCTGCTAGCTGAGTTGACTGTCATTGACTGTCATAAGAGGACACAGTGCTGGCAGCAGAGCGAGGAGAAGGGAGAGAAGCACAGATGGTCTAAATGCAGAACTGAGGAAGGGTCTTTGAAGCCAGCGTAACGTGCACTGCTGTTGTTCTGTTGGGGATTTTGAATTTTCCCAGGCAAATCTTTGATGGCTATGAGCAAAGTGCTGAGAAGTCAAGAGCAGAAGGAAGGTCATCTTCTCGGCTGCTGCTTAGAGTCCATGAGATAAATATGAAGGTTGGTGAATGTAAATCTTATTTGTGAATACCTTTCGTTCGGGTACCTAAACACCCTGAGATGACAGGGACAGGAGACTACAGAACAGCTGGGTAGGAGATGAGATTCTCCAGTGGCGTAACTGAGAGGAAACAAAGAGATGTGTTAAAACCAAATACCTGGAAACGAAGAAGGTTACTGTCATGGGACTTGATGACAAAGGGATGGGGAAAAACAAGGAAAATGGGGAAGAAAAAAAGCCGGAGCAATGGAAAATCGATGATAGTTATTAAACGATCCTGAAGTGGTTGGTGTATGAGGCACCTGGAAGGTAGATGTGAAACCACACGATGGACAGATGCATGTGGGGTACAATAAAAAGAAAAATGCTAAGGATGCCTCCAAGGTGTAGACCTGAGAAACCCAGGGAACAGATTCACAGTCACTTGGAGGGAGACTGCAAAAGAGAAATCAGAGGGAGAGGTGAACATGGCTTGAGAACATTTGGGCTGAGGACATCCTGAGATGCTGGATGGGTAGCTGCATCTATAGATTTAGAATCTAGTTGAAGAATTGTGGGCTGGGAACACATATTTGAAAGTACAGAGGACAAATTTGTAACTAAAATCAAAAGAGTGAATGAATAACATCCTTGAAATGAACGTAGACGGAGAAGAGTACATTAGGTTTTAAGGGTCTCTAGAACTAGAAAGCTGAATGGGACATAAGGAAAACAGTCAACAGAACCAACTGAGAATCAGTCAGGTGAGACACGGGTCAAGATGATGATAGGCTGTGATAAACATGGGAAGAGTTTCACCTGCAGGCTAGAGAAAAGAGTTCTCCTTAGAGAATGGTGTGATGAGGGTTCAAGGTTCTCTCCTATCAATATAAAACAAAGCCTCGATTTTCTGGTGGTTGCTATTCTATAAAACTTAATTTTTTTGCATTGCTTTTTACCTATAATGCCGTGGTGACTAGAGGCAATTTAATGACTGGTAATATAAAGAATTCTTTGATAAAACTTTCAGTTTGTTTCAGAAGTATTAAAAACCAATGAACAAAGCAAAAGTAGAGTTCTTACATGGTCAACGGTTTGTAGTGCTTTGTTAGTACAAAGAACACATGCTTCCTGTGGATTGATAAGGAAGGCCCCTACTAACAAGGCTCATCTCAGAAGTCAGGGATATTATCTGTCTAGTCCAGGCTTCATGGTTGGGGAGGCCATGATGTATTCATAGTGCCCTCTTGACTCTGTGATGTGTGAGAAAGCAGACTACTTAAATTGTAATTATCTGCAGTAAATAGAACCCTCAACAGACGACAAGGCTAGATACAGTCCATTTACAGCTGCTTTGAGTTTAATCCATTATAGTTGAATTCAACTATTTCATGAGATTTTCATCCAGAAGCTTACAATTCAAAGACTGTTCTCAGATAGTAAGCTGGTTAGAGTTTGTTTGTTTGTTTGTTTATTTATTTATTTGTCATCTTGATTATCTGGGAAAAGGGAACCTTAATTGAGAAGATGTTTTTATTAGATTTGCTTTTAGGCAAGTCTGTGGGAACATTTTCTTTTCTTAATTTTACTTCTATGCATATAAGTATTTTTGCTTGCATGCACATCTATGCACATGTGCACGTCTAGTGCTCTGGGAGGTCAAAAACAAAAGGCACCAGATCCCCTGGAACAGTTGGTTGTGCAGTCCCATGTGGACACTGGGAATTAAATCAGGATCTTCTGGAAGAGCAGCCAGTGCTCTCAACCACTGAGCCATCTCTCTAGCCCCTACAAATTAGTTTTGATTTCATTTCTTTTTTGAGACAAGGTCTCACTATGTAGCCCAGGCTGGTTTGGAACTCAGATATGAAGACAAGGATATTCTCAAACTCACAGAGACTCACCTCCCTCTGTTTACCAAGTACTGAGATTAAAGGCATATGCCACCTTACCTGACCTACATTTTCTTGATTAATGACTCATGCAGGAAGGCCTCGCCCACTATGGGTAATGCCACCCTTGGAAAGGTGATCCTGAGTTGTATAAAAAAGCAAAAATGAGTCAACCTAGGAGAACAAGACAGTAAACAGTGCTCCTCACGGTCTCCGCTTCAGTTCCTTCCTCCAGGTTCCTTCCTTGAGTTCCTGCCTTGGCTTCCCTTAGTCATAGACTATGATCTTTGAGGCAAATAAACCCTTTCCTTCCCAAGTTGCTTTTGGTCATGGTGTTTACTACACTAATAGAAAGCTAACTAGGACACATAGGGATCCGATACTGACAGAGCCTCTTTAAAATGTAGATACATATTCAGTTCTTGTGGAACAGGACCAAGCATTTTGCATTTCTATCCACTTCCCAGGTGATGCCTGGTGAGCTCTGCATCCAGGCTTGTCCAAACTTGCCTACTTGACTACACAAATGGAGGAAGAAGAAGCGTGAGAATTCATGGCAGGAAGAAGAGAGAGGGTACTGCAGGGATGCTGAACTTTAAGACACATTAATCTATAAGCAACAAGTGGTCCATTTGATGTGCTGGGTTCTGAACCACTAGATTCATAATTCTGCATGGGGGACTTAATGTAAGATCTATACCTTTCACATACATGGACGTGGTTATTGTGAAATTCTCAGATTCCCCCACTGACTCTAAAATTCTATAATTTGATAAGCAAGTAAATAAAGGGAATTTAAAAAATATTATCGAAATCATAAATTTCCTTGAATTTTCAAAGGATCAGCAGGCATTTACTTCTCAAGCTGGGGTAGTTGGGATCAGCAGCACATGGTTGCTTCACAGAAACACAGTCTTCAGAATGAATCCCAGGAAAAATGAACCAGGAGCTGTATTTAACAAAAGCCTAGTGTCTGCTCCCTGAGATCAGACTGTGAGTTTCAAGCACCTGGAAACCCCCCCCACAGAGTACTGTAAACCTCAAAAGTAATGTGGTAAACTTAAGGTAGCACAAATGATCATCAGCTGTGCTGGTCGCCTGTTGATGGTTCTACTTACTATGAACCTTTAAAGCCTAATGAATGAACATCTGTCCAATGAAACTGAAGGTTAAGGAAAAGCACTCAAAAGGAAAGTGCCTGCTTAGCGCTCGTCTTCTATAGAGTAAGACATCATACTACTTACAATTACAACATCATCCAGCGCTACCTCGAGCCTCCTTCCAGTGCTACTTGTTTGGTGGAAGGCTTCAAACTTTAGTGAAAGTGATATAAACACTAAAAATCCATTTTAAAAAATTTGGAATTTTAGAACTGACTTCACTCTAAAAGTACAATTTCCTTTTTTTTTTTTGATACCTTTTTTTGTATCCATTCTCTGTGCTATGAATACTATTATCTTTCTGAAACAAAGGTACAATCATGGTTTTCTCCGGTTAGAAGCATCTGTGAGGACTCCTTGCTAGGAATGGGAAAGTTTAAACTCCAATAAAGAAGTTTCTATAAAATTTACTTCTAATAATTGAAGCTTCAATTCCTTCAGTCCCGTCTACCTGGCCTCCCCCATGCTCTTGTCTCTCTGAACTTTTATTCCCTGGACCCAGAGGCACTTCATAAGTCTTCAGGTCTACTCGTCTGTGTTTGTACCTTAACACCTCTCCTCTATTAGCTGCACGTGGTACTGGTACCCATGTGTCCTATTCCTCAAGGCAGGCAGTGGATTCCTCTCTGCTCCTTCCTGCAGCAATGTTCCCATAACTGAACTGCATTCACAGCGTTGTTACTGGCTGCAACTTGTTTCATTTGCGAACTCATGGGAGACTGTGAAAGTGCTTTCTGCAGTTCTGTGCAGCAGCGTCTAACAAGTAATCTTCCAGTAGCTATGCACTGAATGAAACGTCAATGTTCTCAAAGGAAGCTTTGCACTAAGAACACATTTTTTAATAGTTACGCGGCTGGCAAGATGGCTAGGTGGGTAAAGGCACTTGTCATGGAAGCCGGATGACAGGAGTTTGACCCCTGGAATCCAAGGTGGAAGGAAGGAAACAACTTCTACAAGTTGCCTTTTGACCACTACACACATACACTGTGGCTGGCATACACACACACACATACACACACAAACACACACTAAAATATTTTTATAACTTAAGTATTATAAATTCAAATTATTTGTCTGGCACAAACCAATGTATATATACACATATTTAACTAGGTTTTTCCTTAAAAAGGAAACAGTTTGCTTCAAGTTTAATTGTCACCCCAAATGTCTATTCAACAGTCTCCTACACTGGGAAACTGCTCAGTGTAGTTGTCCTTTTTCTTTAGGACCTCCAGCCGGCAAATAACAACATGGAGACTTACTATTAATTATGAAAGCTTGGCCTTAGCTTAGGCTTGTCCCTAACTAATTCTTATAATTTAAATTAACTCATATATTCAAATCTACATTATTCTGCAAGGCTTGTTACCTCATCTCCATATTACCCATCCTGCTTCCTCCTGGCTGGTGACTCTACCTTTCTTCTTCCTAGAGTTCTCTTTCTGCCTGGAAGTCCTGCCTATACTCTCCTGCCTAGCTATTGACCGGTCAGCTTATTACATCAATCACAGCAATATGTCTTCACACACTGTACAAATGTCCCACAGCACCTTGGTTGAGGCAGATGTTATTTGAGGAGTGCTTTCTTGGATTAGTTCAGTGCAGCATTTGTTGCACATCTAGCTACCTGTTAGTCTTAGCACAGAACTAGGTATATTCTGAAGAAGAAACACAGTTATCCATCAGAGCCCCCAACAATCTTCAGGTGCCCAAGTCCCTTATATAAAATGGCTTTAGAAACTGCTAATAACTCCAGATGATATAAAATGCCCTATACAATGTAAATTCCATACAACAGTTGTTATAATAGATTACGTAGGAAAGAGTGGTGAACATAGTCTGTAGTGTTCAGAAGAGGCGGCCTTTCTGGGTGTTTTGGTCTGATGTTGGCTGAATCTGACGATGCACAATTTGCAGGGCAAAGGACTGGCTATATGTGAATGTATAGGGCATGCTCTCACCAGGCAATTTCCAGATATTTTAAGAAGCATATGAAGTCAAACATGATACATTAGTGGAATAAAAGTCAAGTAATCTTGAGGCTAGAGAGATGACTCACCTAATGTCTAATGACCACCTGGATGTAGCTGAAGTTTCCCTGGTCCCACCTGGTTCCTGTGGCCCTGCGGTCCTGTAGCCGCTCAGACCCAAGTAAACACACAGAAGCTTATATTAATTAAAACTGCTCAGCCCTCAGCTCAAGCTTATTACTGACTAGCTTTTACACTTAAACTCAGCCCATTTCTGTTAATCTATATGTTGCCACATGTTATGTGGCTTTACCTGTGTGCTGTTACATGCTGTTCCATGGACGGCGGGCTGGCATCTCCTGACTCAGCCTTCCAGCCTTCCCACAATTCTCCTTGTTTGCTTTTCCCCGCCTCGCTACTGGCCAATTAGCATTTTATTTATCAACCAGTCAGAGCAACACTTTCACAGCATACAGAACATCCCACAGCACCTGGAACTGCAGTTCTAGGAGATCCAACAGCATTTTCTGGATTCCACACATAAGTGCACAGGTACCCACACATGTACATAAAAATGTAATAACCGAGATATGTGATTTATATTCTGAACTTCAGCATATCATCTTATGAAGTATAAATTGAAATACAACCAACAAAATTTTTTCTTTGCTACTCAAAACCAACTTACAATTTTGAAATTTTGGGTCATGTTTTTCTCTTCTGAAACACACACACACACACACACACAAAACCTTCATATATATGTATGTTTATATAATGTGTTTATGATAATATTCAATGTGCTTTGAGACATTTCTATGATTTAGCAACTAATAACAGAAAGTATTTGTTGTTTTTACTGGAAAACTGAAATAAGAATACATATTAGTGAGCCTTGAAAATAACCAGGAATGTCAATATTGCTTGTTGATTTGACAGGGTCTTGAATGACCAAGGAGATAAACCTCTGCACATGTCTGTGAGAGAGATTATAGGTTGGATTCATAAAGGTGGAAGACCCACCCTAACTATGAGTAGCATAGTTTCATAGCTTGGAGGCCAGGAGTGAATAAAAAGGAGAAGAAAGCTGAGTACCATCACTCTCTGCCTCCTGACTGTGGATGCCCTGTGATTAGCTGTCTTCAATTCTTGCTGCCATGCCTTACCTGCCATGATGGACAGTATCCCAAGCTCTGAATCAAAATGAATCTTTCTTTTCTTAAGTTGCCTTTTGTCAGGGATTTTGCCACATTAACAAGAAAAATATCAAATACAATATTAATAACCCAGCTCCATTTTCTCACTTAAGGCAATATGAGTTATGATTAAGAACGGGAGCTGAAGTTAGTTCAAATCTGAAATGCTTGAAAAAGAAATAATCATTGGTTGTTATGGGCACAATAATGTATTCACTATTTAATGCAATAAGTGTGTTCATTAATTAGCATTAAAGCCATCAATAAGATAGCACAACACAATGCCAAATTGCCACATGTGTGTAGTTTATTTGTTTTTAAATATGTATGCAATTTATTGAAAACATATAGAGTATGTTAAGAAAGCTGTATAAAATGCCTTGGTATGGTTATGTCCCCATAAAATAAGAACATTGCATTTGGATTTAAAAAAGGCTTATCCTTCATTAATAGGAATATTTGTTGAAAATAAGAAGATGGCACAGCAGGGTCCAGTGTCCTGAGGGAAAGAAAGATAAAATACAACTTATAAGACATATTTAATTATATATTGCTTCAAAATTCTCTCATCTATCATATCCACTATGTCTGTCACATGATCCTCGTAGAACACTGTATGATAATCGCAGGAGAGTTACACATTTATCTTTAAGATGGAAGAAATGAATGTGAAGAGACCGTGTGAGTTACCTACTGTCACATGGCTGGGACGCATGAGGTTAATTCCTGTCCCCTCATGGCAGCACAGTGTCTATTTGCTTTTTTGCTTATTGAGACAAGGAATTCAGTGAATGCAGCTTAGTGACCTGACACAAATACTTACTTGTTTTATTTAATATAGGCAAAAAATTTAAAATGCAAGTTATAAAGCTTAGAAAAGATATCTCTAAACATTTCAGAACAGAAATGCACTCTAAAATGACTTCTGTTTAGAGCCTTGAGTTGGCAACAAGTCAATCTTGAAATGTTATTCTTCTGATGAGAGTCTTGGATAACCAGGCCATGGAGGCGAGCAACAGCACAATCTACTTATGGTACTTTGTGGTGCTTAGAGATAAGAGTCACCACAACTCTCGAAGTATCTGAAGCTTTGACTTCCATAAATGTGAAGGAACCCCACATAAGGCATTTCTAAGAGATTAACTTGATTTTCTAAGTGAGAAATGGAACCTCAGAGGCAATAAAATTATGTTTGTTGATGTTTATTCTTAATCCACATCAATAATTTAATCCTTATATGGGTTTAAGAATCAATGTTCTATTTTATTTTTAATATAAAAATCCATCTTTTGGGACAAACACAACCTTTATATGAATATTTTATCTCTTGAAATGCTATCAAGTAAGATATCTTTAGCATCTTTAAAAGATGTGAATTCTAGGTAAGTAGCACATTAACACTAGGTTTCTAGTTTGCTGAAGAAATGAAAACGGGAAGAAAAAGCAGAATGAGCCCAAGCGATCACAAGATACCTTTTGAGGATTTGCAAGAGTACCAGTTTTTCAAGGTCTAGTTCATACATCACAGGAAAGCAAACCATGGACACTACTAATAGAAAATAGGCAAAGAATAAGAGAGATACTAACCATAGGTGATATTGCAGAGTATATTGTTGTAGTAAAATATCACACAAGAAAAATAAATTGAGATTAAAAATCAGTGCTGTGGAAGTGCACTGAAGCATTGGAATTTAGCTACAATCTGAGTCTTGGCTTCATTCCTCATAGCTTCAGATAAAGTAGCTTATTTCTCTAAGTTCATCTTCTTCATCTAAAAGTGGGTAGTATTTGCACTCTCCTGTGGGGTTGCATAAGAACTAAAGAGGTGATGCTTATACAGCATTTCACATTGCTCTCGGTACATAACTAATGCTCAGTGAAAATTACTTTTCATATTGCTAAGTATCAAAAAATACCTAGTATTAGCTGTTAAATAGTTTGCTATAAATTTCAGTTAGAATTGAAAATATTTTGACAACAGCACCAGAATAAAATATCTAAATACACAATTTGAAATTAATATTGTGAGTCTAACATTTATGTATGTACTTTCCCTGGAGTTCAAATAACCATAATTTAGTGATGAGTGGACAAAATTGCCTTTCATAGAGTTTTTCTAATTCATTAAAACCATAATAAGGTAAGTTAATTTAGAAAGCTTTTTCCTATAGCACTTATAAGACTAAATGTAATTCAGAAAGTTCAGAAACAAGTTTTAAAAATTAATAATTTTAAAGTTTATTTTTCAATTAAATTCTATATGCATGTATTGAAAGCTTACAAATGACCATGGTTTAATTTTACCCATCAGACATTATTAAATCCATGCTACTTTAAATTAAATCCACACAAAATACTATAGAATAATCACACTCATTAGGAATAGCAGGAATCTAATATCTACTAAATGCTAAGCGTCATCCGACTCACTTGTCTCCTTTTCCAGAACAGACATAAAAAGTCAGAACTTAGCAACTTCAGGGAACAATCACCTCTTTACTACCCTCAACTGGGCACATAGCTTGGCAACAAATGCTTTGCTGAGAATCAACCAAAAGAAAGTCACCTTAATCACACCCACAGAGCAAGCGACTGAACTACCACGGCCGAGTCAACTGCGCATGCCCAGACCACACTAGCGCCCGGAAACAACTCTCCCAGTCGGCCTCCCGCCCGCTTGCGATTCTCATCTGAATAGAGGATCATTTGTTAAGATTTCCAGAAAAAGAGGGACTTGAAGGCAAGCTGAGTTACATGCATATGCGCATATCTATTATAGAAACAAAGAGAAATGTAAAGTGGATCGTTCATAACATTAAACAACAACAACTCAGGTGTTTATTTTTCTTTGCTGTTTTGACAGCTAGTCGTTTGGGTCGTTCCTAGAAAAAAAGATCTTTGGAAAGCAGTCACCAAACTGCAGCAGCACTCCAGTGAAACCTAGGAGTTGGCAAAGCTTTGGCCCGGCCTGTGCTGGATTACAGACAGACTTGTGATGGAAAGATCTTATGCACGTACTGTGGGCTACCCCTCCATCAGCTGTTTGGAAATAAGTAAATTCCAAATGTCCTGCTCCCGGAAAGAAACGACAAAACGTCCCAGAAGGCAACTTCACCCTGCAACTGCAGAATCGCGCGTGGACCCGATGAGTTTTCACGCAGAGTGATAATGAAGTTGGGGCCTTCCCCGTCTCCGAAAGGGCGAGGGGTGCTTTTTGTCCCAACAAAGCATAAGTAAAGCTGCCCAGTGACCGAAAGAAACCTGGCTCTGCAGTTCACACCAAAGTCCTGATTTTATAGGCAAGGCAGGCAAAGACCACAGCACCGTGTGATGTGAAAATACTGCCTACCTGGGTTCGAACTGGATGGTGCAAGCCGTTCCTTATTGTCTAAAATGTAATAGAAAAGCAGTACTCTGAACAATAAAAAAAAATAATTATACTTTGGTTAGAGAATAGTGAAGGTTTGCAGCAGTTTCACAGGCCAACCAAATGTCTTTTTTCTGCCATGTAAATGCAGTAAAAGGATATTCACCGTAAATTACAGGATTTATAGTCAGCGGGGAAACGAAAGCGCGGAAAGATCACTTTTGCATTAAAATTTGGTTTTCTCTACTAGCATATATTTTTAAAATATAGGTGCCTTTTACTAATGAAGTACATCAAAGCACATTATGTTCTGCATTTGGTGAGAACTAGGCAATTTATAAATGCTGTTCACATTTAATTAGTAGTCATTTCTTTTCCATAAGCATATTTACTCGGCTCTCTTGTTCCTACGGCAACCCAATGAGCGCTACAGCTACAAGAACAGCCTAGACTAACCTCAAAAAAGGACGGAGATTAATGAGCAGGCTCAATATTAAGACTATAATGCAAAAACCCAAGCAGGGAGACTGGGTGAGCAGCATTACAAAGAAACCACAGAGAAGACTCCTCTTTCAAGGAGCCTATTTATAGCCCCGCAGATCTTATTTATTCAGGAGTGCCTGTAGTACACAGCAAATACAAGAGATGACTCATTTAGTGCTAAGTTCTGCTTAATTGGCTAACCACTCAGGTATTGTGGAGCACAAATACATACATATATACACACATGTATGTAATTATCTGCTTCTCAAGGGACCGCACAAACAGCACGGGCAAGCAGTGTGCTTATGGAGCGTCCCTTTAAGTACAGCACTTGTATAAAAATGGGTAGTATTTAGATTTGCTTTCTTACAAAATGATGTCTTTAACTGGTGGGAAAAAAATCATATATGTGAATGGTGACATTATTTTAAGGGTAATTCTCTACTCTCTGTTTTATTTTAGTACTCCACCATTATTAAAAGGTTGACTCGAGAATTAATGAGTTTTTAACATTCCAGAACAAACACAAATAGGTATCAGAAATTTTGCACATGTTACTTAAATTCTGCTTACAAATGACATTTCTTAATTTAAGGGTTTAGTTGGGGGGTAATAAGGAATGAAGGCTTTAATATGCTTCTTTGTTTTTTTGTTTTCTTTTTGCAAAAGTTATATGATTTTACAGTTCCTGTTAGAGACAAGTTAGGAATAATTTAAAATTATTTAAATTTTGATAAAAATAAGATGTACCAAACAAAAACTAGAGTCAAGCAAAAGAAAAAATCACAATGTGATTCAAAACAATGTGTGGGAGAGACAATGAGGCTCACAAAGGGCAAATTAGAAATTATAGAAGCCTTGTTACCAAGTCCTGCTCAGTGGAAGTGTCAGACTCTGGAAGGAGCTGGGCTGCGTCTTCCTGCTCTAACAACAGAGGCAGCAACATTGCCATCAAGGCTCTCAATTATTCTGCTTAGCAGCAAAAAGTAAAAATGTTTCCTTCTGACCTTTCTCCATTGCTTCATTAACTCTAATGTACAAGCAACAAGTAAAAATGAGAAGCTTCGGACAGCCCCCTCCAATACAACTGATTGGAAGACAAGGCAGCTGAGCATCCGGTTAGGAGGGTCAGTATTCCTAGTGCAACACCATTGCACATTCAATGTGGGACAAGAAACGCCTGTCTAGCCCCTACAGCTCCTTTTAGTTCAGCCAGGACATTTCATATTTGACTGACTTTATTAGAGATATAGTTGTGGATGGGAGTCAGTTTGTACATTTTCTGCTGTTGGTAGTTAATACTGAAATGATTTCATTTAGCACTATAAATGTAAAAAGGAAACTATTTTGTAAAGGTTCATCCATGAAATTACTAATGACCAAGAATTCTGTTGTCTCCAATCTAGATGTATAATATCAGATTAAATACTGGTTAAAGAATACATAATAGCTTTTACCTGCGATTTTCCTCTGTGAAAAGGAGCCTTTTCCAGGAACTATTGTCTATGCCGTGAATTAATTATGTTCAACAATTAAATCACCAGGCATTTCTGCCCCAGATAACCTGTGAATTTGAGTCCAGCATTTCTATAGGTACTTTTTTGTGCCTACACCAGAACACCAGAGAGTATTTTAATACCAAAGAACACAGCAACTTAAATGCCATTCCCTGGGATTTATGAAAAAGCAATATATGAGAGTAAATAGGGTAAATACCACCAACAAAAGCCCCCCACTTGGAATCAAACACCCAATGCAAATAGACGGAAACCTAAGCAGAAAGGCTAGGGGTAAACACTGTGCTCTTGAGTCTTTCTTGAAAATGTTCCTCTTCCAGCCTGTCTTCAACAAGAGTATTCTGCTATCTTTAAAAAATATCTATCCTGGTCGGCCATGGGACTCCTCTTCGCCCAGCTTTCCAGGTGGAGTGAAAACGCAGTCCCAGGGGTTGGAGTACTGAGAGAGAGCCCAACCCTCGCTGCAGATAATCAGCACGGAAGAACAGCTAACTTCTTAAATAACCACAATTAAATTTCACACATCCTTCTCTTCTCCCTTCCTGCTTTTTCAAACGCGGGGTTATTTATCACAGAAGAAAAACTGGAGGCTGCATCTTTAGAAGGCAGCCAGGCACTTCTAACCTAATTAGCGTTAGCCACCTCTGAAAGTAAATCCCCGGATCCCGGGGCTCCAGCTTCTCTCCCGCCCTCATCCACCCAAGCCACAGGAGCACCTGGACCTCTTGGAGCTGCCTGCCAGACTGAGCCCTGCTGCCCTGACCCCCAGCAAACCGCTCTAAAGAGGGATTTGCCAGGACCTTCCAGGCAATCAGGTGAAACAACAACACGGGGCTGATGCAAGCGATTTGCTTTGTCTGTGTTCAAACTTCATGCCTGCCACGACAAAATACAGCCCGGAAGCTGCTCCAGTCTGGACGCCTCGGTGCTCAAATGCAAGGCTCAGAAAAGAAAGGAGATTCGCAGATCTGATAATGAGCCAGTTAATGACATAAATGATACCTCAAGAACCTCACTAAACCATCCAGGTCCTACAATTTAATCTGTAATAAATACTCCTGCATCATTGCGAGATGGCTGCTCATAATGGCAAATGAAATATGCTGGTATGATAGGTACAATAAATCTGGATTTTCCTATGGTTCCCTCAGGCTAGAACAATATGTAACCACAGTGAGCACTGTCAGGATGAGCAGATCTCAAAGCCATCATAAAATCTAAATGGGGACTAATTAGGAGGCCCTTCCCTTCCAGAGTTACTATTTCTATTGACATTTTCCATGCATGAGCCCCTCCATAACACCATAAGTCACCAAGATAAGAACTCCCTAGATTATAGGGAAAAAGCTTTAATGGAGAAGTTGAACTCAAAGGCGATGCATAAATTTTCCTTTTGATGTGATGGGAAGTCTGTGTTCAGTACTTTCTTTACAAACTTTCAGGCTATGAACAGGTACTTTTTAATCCCTCTGCATGATTTTTCTCTGTCTGGCTGGTACCTGGTTCCTCTCTGATCCAAGAACAGGAGTCTCAGGTGGTGCCCAGGGAGGCTATTAAAGCAAAGTGGGCCGCTGTAAAACTGATGGCTGTGGGTCAGGGGTACTTCCGGGAGCACACTTGGCAAGTTGGCTTGCAGGCCTTGACTTTTGTCTTGAAGATTCCTGTTCTCCTAAAGGTCATTGAAAATTCTAATGTCCCAAGGCTCTTCCAACGTGGAAAGGGGCAGATTTCCCTAAACTGACCTTTCCTGTGCAGGAAGTGATATAAATCTTTTGATAACCTAAGATACCACAGTTCCTGGGAAAGTGTGTGTGTATGTGTGCTTGCCTGGGGTAGGGATGAGATCTACCAGCACACTACTAGTACCCTAACATGTGAAGGTGGTTGAAAAGCCATGCAGCCATAATGGTGTGACCAGTTACTGAACTTTTTTGAGAAATCAAATCCTCATTTGAAATTGTAGAACTAAAATGAACTAATTCTATAGTGATGTTGTGAAGTTAAAGTTCACTTGTATATAGTTTCACAAAACAGCTATCAGTATTTTTATCTGTGAAACTGGGTTAAACTTAGGATCATGCCATGAAGAGAGGATGTGAAAGCCAGCATTCTGCCTTTTCAATCTTTGTTTTATGTTAGAAGAAACCCCCAATACTGCTGGACTCTGTAAAGAAATGTCTATCCTGGTGAACAAAAATAGGCCCATACTACAGAGGCCTATTTTTATCCTTAGTTCAATGACTTGGCAGCAGTATCTGATTTGGGGTTTGTTAAAGTACTTTTCATTAGTGAACAAAAAGCAGAGAAAGAAGTGAGAAGCAGAGGTAGTGTTCATGGAAGGCTCTGTAGCAACGCTACTCTACTGTAGAAGAGCAGTAATTCTCTAACAACTAAAGATTGGGAATCTTCTTTCTAATCCTTAAATAGTTTGTAATCCAGGCCAAGCACTGGGAAGTACCGGGACTACCTACATTTGTGAATAAAGTGGATGGCAGGCAAAACTCTGTTGTGGGATGTAACAGTGACTGTAATCAGTTGATTCAGCTGCTAGTGAAGTGAACACATCCCTGTATTAGATCAGACTCTGCAACTGATTAAGGACTTTCGTTAGTAGGCTAGCTGTAAATACGTTGTTAAAGCTGAGTTTAAGATTAAGCTGATAGTATCTTAGAAGACGGTAAAAGTTTTGTTTCCCAGCTGTTTGCTATTACATTCCAAAGTATAAATTGATTTGCAATTTTATCTTTCTACAGGAGTGAGTGTGTGTCTTATTATTTTTTATGATTGTTGTTGCCTATTAGACTTGTATAACCTTTTTTATGTTCTTTCAGTTGGTAATCAAACTTCAGTTTTTATCATTTAATATTGAAGATCGAGAGTGTCCTTGGAACATTTTACATTTCCATAGAAAATGACGGGATTACCCTTGTATTAGTTTATTTTATTACTATAGCAGAATAATGATGATACAAGAATATTGGGCTGCTTTGAAAATGATGGAGTCTTTCTTGGCTTTTGGTGAACATTGCTTAGAGGATTAGAGTCCAGGAAAACTTGAGGGTCACCAATACCAAGCCAATGGCTTTTGGGTTTTTGTCTCTTGAATTCACAGATGGTGAATCTTAGAGAGGAATTTATTGCATATTCCCACATGGAAGCTTAAGAAGGAATGAAGAAGGAAGAGAGGGAGAGAGAAAGGTAGATAGACGATAGATAGATAGATAGATAGATAGATAGATAGATAGATAGATAGATCGATGATCAATTGATAGATAACAGAGTTACTGTATATTGGGGGTGCACAGGAAATAGGAAATCATTGAGCTGATAGTCTGGTAGTCTGGGAGTTAGTGTGAGGCAAAGGGTGGGCATGAGACAGTCAGTTCAGTTGTACAGCCATGAAGTGTTTAAGTGCCCCCTCTCTTTTTCAGTCGCATGCTCTTATGTAGCCTGTATACAAAGGTGCACATTTAGGAGGTAATAAAGAAATAGGAACCAAAATTCTCTTCTGTCATTCCTGGTCTCCAGTGAGGACATTCTCAGAACTGCTGCTCTGGAGTCTGTGCCCTGACTGACCAGTTTCTATCTCCTGTTCTTGTCAGAGAGCTCAGTTGGTAAGGGTGCTAGCTGTGCAAAACTTAATTGGAGTCCCAGAGCCCAGAGTAGAAAAAGAACCACAGTCATTGTGGCACATGTTCACCCACACTCATACATCAAAAATACATACAATAATAATAAATAAGTGCTGAGGGTAGCCTAACATTATAAATAGAAGTTCAGGCTGGAGAGATGTATTAATGGGTAGGGCATGAAGAATGCTTTTGGATCTCCAGCACCCAGGTAGTGGGTCTATAATACCAGTGATCTGGGGGAAAAGTTAAATGGAACCCAAGGGCTTCTAGGCCAGCTAGTGTAGCCTAAATGGTGAGCCCAAGGTTTGGTGAGAGACCTTGTCTCGAAACATAAAGTGAAGAGTGATGAAAAAGACACTTGATGTTGACTTTCTGGCCTGTATGTGCACAGACACAGGTGAACACACACACACACACACACACACACACACACACACACACACACACACACCACAAAAACTTATTAAGTTTTTGGAAGCTCAAAGGCATATCTCCAGCATAGTGTTGGGAACATGTACAAGAGGAAAAGATCATAACGCTAGACAGAAGGCTAGAGGCTCTTCAGGTGTTAGACTTGGGCTTTTATAAAACTGGTTCTAGGAGAACTAACTTACAGATCTGATGTGTACTATGCCAATCCTATCTGAAGACAAGGTGCCCATGACATAAAACTGCCTCAATATGGTCCACTTCTTAAAGGTCCACACTGTCTCCTGATATCACCATATGGAAAATCAACCCTTTAACACATGGACCCTTAAGAGGCACAATAAAGCCAGACTCAAGCCATATCAGCAATAGTAGGAAATGACTATTGTAATCCTGATGAGACGTGATGGATGAGTGTTGCATAGTTTGGGGAAGTAGTCAGATTTGAAAGACGTTTTGAAAGAAGCAGGAGGATCAAGAGTTAGAGGAGAACCTGGGTTATATAGCAGTTCAATGCCAAGATTGGCTACAGAAATATCTGTTGGAAGGAGGAGGAGGAGGAGGAGGAAGAGGAAGAGGAAGAGGAAGAAGAAGAAGAAGAAACAAATGCAAAACAACAAAACCCAAATCACAAAAATTGATGGTATTTTCATGTGGACATGGGAGACAGAATGGTTAATTTCTTGTGGCATATTGTCCTCAAATGTTTGAAAATTGAACTGTTCATGGGTTCATCAGATACAGAAGAAATATAATGATGAATACCAGGTACAAAGCTGGGGATACAATGGTGAGTAAGACAGGTAAGATCGATTATGTCAAAGGGTCACAAACTAATGTGAGGTGCAAATAAAGTATTTCAAATCTAAGAAGAGGTAGAAAATAAAAACATGTATACTGTACCAATACAGAGGAGCCCATTATATTTCTATCTTACTCTTCATTTTAAACTAAGGAAAATGAATTTACAAAAAGTGTTAAAGATGGAAACTTCTAGTGAAAGTTGATTTTTAAATTTAACTAAAATTTTATTTAGCTAAATGAGGCTACTGCAATGATGAAATTGGTTGTGGAAGTCTGGATTATCTAGCCTAAACTTGGTAGGTATTTCAGATAGATAAGTAATCTTCAAATACTTCAAAGACCTACAGAATATGGCATTTAAAATGTTTTAAAAAGTTAGACTTTCTGGACAATGAGACATGTCTGCTCCTGGCAGCACTGATTTACTTCAGAGAGGAAGATGGGCATCGAAGATACTCCGTATGGAGTTTATCTTCTTCTTGGCAAAAATAGTCATTTGGGCAAGAAACTGTTTTTGCCTGGACTGCTTGATCAACTGGACATGCAGGACCCATAGGAAGATGACCACTGAAGTTTGCTTGACAAAATGGTTCTTCAGGTTCCTGCTTCACAGAGGAAACTGCCAGACATTCTACAGGACACAGAAAAAAGTGACTGAGAGACTCTAGGCCTGTGGGATGAAGATAGATGCCCCAACTTTACAGAGGAACTTTGGATGACTATCCAGGGTGCCAGCTGTCTCTGTCTACTCTCACTAGACTCCCGAAAGTTGCTTGCATCCTTTTCTCATTTCTCAGGTAATATATCCTTCTGAGGTCTTTGATGTAGTTGAAGACTAGAGTTATAATTTCCTTAGTTATGATAAAAGATAAGTTAGATATGAAACCCTAGACTCACAAATATAGGATAGATAGGATATCTTCTTTAATTTTGCCAAATACAAATAGACTAGATATTATAAATAGACTAGATGTTGTAACTGTAATTCTTGCTTGATAATTGTTTTGTTATATGTAATTTTATTATGTGAAAGTTAAAACCTTCACTTTTGAAAAAAAAAAGAAAATGGGAAGTTCTGTGGATACAACTCTGTGTAAATAAAATGTTGATTGGCCAGTAGCCAGGCAGAAAGTATAGGCCAGACAAGCAGAGAGGGGAATTCTGGGAAGTGGAAGGCTGAAGCAGAGAGACACTGCTAGCCGCCGCCATGACAAGTGAGATGTAAGGTACCGGTAAGCCACGAGCCACATGGCAAAGTATAGACTAATAGAAATGGGTTAATTTAAGATATAAGAACTAGATAACAAGAAGCCTGCTGCAGCCATACAGTTTGTAAGCAATATAAGTCTCTGTGTGTTTACTTGTTTGGGTCTGAGCGGCTATGGGACTGGCGGGTGAGAGAGATTTGTCCTGACCGTGGGCCAGACAGGACTGGAGAAAACTCCAGCTACAGGTAATTGCTTCACAACTTCTTTGGATTATATTATTTGTTCTTATAATTTTAACCACCACTCATAATTAGAATACGCAGATCAGTATTTTTCTGTCCCTGGAATCCACTGTACTTCTGGCTCATGTACGTAAGTGTTGGCTGCAAATGTCTTACCATAAAAATACCTGGGTACCTCCAAGCCACATATTTTTACTTCTATATGTTTCCAAACTAACTTAGCCCACTTTTTCCCATTCAAATTTTTCTCATTCATTAGCTATATCACCAGTCACTGAACCAGAAACTAGTCTCCTCCTCTTTCCTCCCTGGTCACACATAGATAATAATTAGCACCTTTGGCAGAAAAGACTGAATTATTCGGTAGTAATGCATAACACAAAAATATCAGTGAATGTGCATTCATCAAAACAGTCTTCTACAGTAACCCTCCTTATAAAGATTCAGCCTCCCACCCATCTCTCACAGGTCTACAATTGTAAATATGTGTTCAAAAACAGTATGCCAGGGCTCTTAATGACAGGTGATTTAGTATTTCCCATAGTTTTGCTCATAGGTGATACATGTCTGTCCTGTCCACAATCTATCAGCTACAAAGAACTACAGTTTTAGAAGGGTCTCAAAGGCCAGATGAGCACGTTTGTCCTTTTAAATACATACACTTTAAATACACCTTTGGGATATTTTTACTTTCTTGTTTTACAGTTTCCAACACTCTAGCATCTTCCATTGTCTCCAGTATATTACCCCTTATTCTCAGTTTTCTGCATCTTGTTGTGTTGTGTGGCTCCTCATCCATTGATTCAGCTAGATGGGAATTTGCCTGCTCTGCTCTTCACCTCATGCCCGGCAGGCACAAACATTAAGAGATCCTGAGGCTAGAAAGCAGGTCTCATAGCATCCAGATGCATTGTGGAGTCACAAGTCTTCCTCTGAGCTCTCAGAGCTCTTGGAACACTGTTTGAGGAGGACTTTCGCTACTCCCGGACATCAGAACAGCTCTTCATGCATCTGTGATTACAGGTTCATCAAGGGCAGAAACATGTACTGCTCATCTCATATCTCAGATCAGAGTATAGTGTCCAGAAAATGGTGTACTTTTCATAAAAATGGTTGATATAAGCTGTAATTTAGATCTTATTCTATTTGAAATCTGAATACCACTTCTAATATTTGAAATGCTAAAACTAATAAGGCACAACAAACTTTGTGTTGTATACATTACAGGCAAGGAGCTTGCCTATTAATTGATGTATGATAAGTGAAAATTATTAGTTAACTTGTTTCTTGTCTTTTTAAAAAAAGATTTTATGTGTATGAGTGTTTTGCCTACACGCATGTAGGTGCACCATGTCTGTGCAGTTCCCACAGGGCCCAGAAGAAGGCACTGGAGCCCTTGGAACTGGACTTATAAACCCCCAATGTGGGTGCTGGGAACCAAACCTGGGTCCATCTGGAGGAGCAGTTAGGAACTCTTAACCTCTGACACCTCTCCAGGACCCAATTTCCTTTTTCTTTCTGTGCAGTAATCTCTAAGCTAAAATCTAGCTTGGAAGAGGTAGAGTGGTCAGAAGCCAGTTCTGCTGTTTGTCTTTAACCTTTCTCTGCAATTTTACATGCTATCTTGTGTCTTTTAGAGAAGATTTTCTGGGCTCTTAGCTGTATATAAATTCTGAAGCTCAATAGAACTGTGGTGTTATCCTTTTATGTAAATACAAAAATGTAGAAACAATGTGAAAAAGGATCCACAGGAAAATCTACCTAAGAATGTGCCCCAAATACAGACGCATATGAAGTAGGTTATTGAAAGAAAAGCAATTAGGCAAAGACTTCTAGTCTATTAGGCTAGAGTCATCTTCTTTATGCTCATAAAGTATTAGTTTATATCACCTGATTGTTTGCTAAAAAATCATTTGCTAAGTAATATTATCATGTGCGATATTATCATATATAATTATATTTAATAATATATACATATATTATAATTTAAATAACTAATGTGAAAAGTAATTTTACTGTGGTAGATTCTGACTTTGCTTATTTATATGATAAAGTGGCTGGCTGGATGATATACAATATAATACAATTAGTATAATGTGATAACATTTTTGGACTCTATGAATAGAGGTACATAGACCCAAGTCTATGATAAAATGGATTGGCCACATTAAGGTTTTGGTTTTGTGATGGTATAACTTTTTAAATTTTGATTTATTGCACTTGGAAAAGAGAGCTAGTTACAGTAAAGGTGAGTAAGCCTCAGCACTCAGTACTCAACTCTAAATTACTTTTTCTGTAGGGTCTTTTGTTCTGAGTATGAAGTTTTCATTCAGCATCTGGGTCAAATTTTTATTATCTCACTTTTCAAGTTAATTTTTTTTCTTAGATGACCGACAGTATCTTATCCTAATGACAGCCATCAGGCCCTCTGAATGTGGCATTCTGATGATTAACCTTCAGGATGCCTAGGGTCATCCCAGTAGAAGGTTTAATACTTTAAAATGCAAATCTGGTCATCTAGGAAGGATGTCCAAGTGGATAGTAACCTCTCCTCAAAATTAATGATTCATATGAATTTTAAAAAACACTGCACTTGTCTTGCTTGGATTGTGTTGGTATTGTTGTTTGTGTATAGTAAAATAATTCATAATGCATAAATATAATGCACTATACAGACACAGATCATTTTCTGTATTTCTCTTTAATGCATTGTGAAGATTCTATGTTTTTATAGACTGAAGGTTTGTGACAACCCTGTGTTCAGCAAGTCCATTTGTGCCATTATTTTTTTCCTCAAAGCCCAGATAATCATGCCACTTTTAACAACGAAACATTTTAATGAAGATATGCACATTGTTTTTAAGTATTACATTCTTAATCAAGCATAATATAATATAAACTTATCTTTCATACAAAAAATGTGATTTGCCTTATTGTGAATTTGCCTCATTGCCATGGTCTGAAACTGGCGAGCCATAGGCTCTCTGAGGTAGGCACATGTGTGTGTTCCCCTCCCACCTCAGAATAAGTTTTTCAAAATCTGCCACTTAAAAGAAGTAGCCAAAATAGTCGTTGAGGAGAAAAGCAAAGTTGGTACTAGCTAAGAAGGGTTAAGTTTAACTGACGTACCAAACAACTCCAAATGTTCAGTGACTTACTACAAAGTGGCTCATTTCTCAGTCACGTTATATGTCAATACTGTTTTGTATGTATAAATAATAATTGAGGTAGGATGATGGATGATGTACTATATTATAGAAGAAATAAGGTTAATGATGGCTATGGACACATTAAAATACCTCGGCCCTGTGCTGTATGTCACCTAACAGAGTGATGTAACCTGGCCTAGGGATTTCCAACCCTGACTTCACATTATTGATTATTTATGCTAATGGAACCTAAAATCCCTGGTTGCCCTAGAGACAAGGCTATCCCAGCACAGACCCAAATTTCATGAATTGTAAAATATAGTTCACTATTATAAAAAACAGCTTAAACTCCCTGTATGAAAGAAATACCTGGTGAATGACTCAGACTGGATAAGGCATAGGAAGAGAAAAGAACCTCTCAGACTCTGAGAAAAGATATCCAGATAGACTCTGCTCAGGAGGGTGATCTGATCAATTTCATATGGCCCATGTCATTGGTCTGCCGTTATTGTCTATCTTGGAAGAGTGTTGCTAGAAAAAGACTGTTTAAGCAGCAGATTAAACCTAGGACTCATCTTTGCTAGGATTCCAACCAAAGAGGGAAAGTGACCCCTAGGGAAAGCTAGTTAATTAGGATAGTTTGCAAACCCTACGTGTAGAAGGAGACTGTGTTCAGTGATGGAGGCAGATATATGTTTTATTGCAGTGTGTGAGCCAATAAAACCAGTGAGGGAGGAGGACATGTGGGATGGGGCAATGGCTCCTCATGCTTCCCCCCCTAATTAATACCTCAAAGCAAGTCATGTGATGAAGCCTGAACTCCCTGAGAAGCAGTTTAGAGAAAGTGCCATTCTATTCTGATCCTGGAGGCTGTGTGTGTGTGTGTGTGTGTGTGTGTGTGTGTGTGTGTGCAGATGGGAAAATACTTGTCAGACAGCTGTCATGGCTAGCACAATGCAGACTTTCATTTTGAAATATATGAATGATCTAAATAAACTTCAAAAATTATTTTTCATAGATAAGTTGAAAATGAGTGGAGTAGCTTTTGATCAACAACAAACTTCCCTTCATGGGAACCAAGCAATGTTCTCCAATTTCAAAGGACAAAACCTAGAATTATAGGAATAACACAGACAAGGTAAGACCTGAACAATTTTTTTTGCATATTTTTGAGAATTTCATACATGACTAATGTATTTACACCATTTCCACCCCACACACTCCAGGCTTCAATTCCTCCTGTGGTCCCAATTACTTTTCAAATTAAGGACATTTCCTCCTTCAATTATTATCATCTTTATGCCCTCCCAACACTCAAACTTGCTGAGCCTAATTAGTGTTGTTTTGCACATATGTGTATGTGTTTAGGGCTGACTACTTGGGATTGGACAACATACTAGGAGCTCGTCCCTGGAGAAGAACGATTCTTCCCCTCTCAGCAGCCATTAACTGTCTTGTCTATAGCTCTTCATCTAGGTGTGGGTCCTTGTGAGACTTCCTTCATCTGTATTGGAATGTCAACTGGTGTTCTTATTGTCTTAGTCTTGTTTAGGTGATCATATTTTTAACATTTTATGGGTGCATCTCACAGTCACACATAGAAGACATGATCTCACAGCAATGTCCTTGTCCTCTGCCTCTTTCAATCTTTCAACCCCCTCTTCCAAGATTTTCCCTGAACTTTAGGTGTAGAGGTTGTATTATAGACATGTAAGTTGGGAACAGGCACCCTACAGCTGTTTTTATGTAGAGTTTGACTAGTTGTAGATTTTTGTAATGGTCTCTGTTTGCTACAACAAAACAAAACACTTCTTTAGTGAGGTGTTTGAGCTACACTTCTCTCTGGCTATAAAGAAGGGTTTGGGGGACTGAACAATTTTATCTGACAATGAATTGCTATCCAAGGACTAAAAGGATAAGCATCTATAAGCTCACTTAGTTTGGCTTCTGAACTATATGGTAACATTTTTCCTCTCTCTGTCTCTCTGTCTCTCTGTCTGTCTCTGTCTCTGTCTCTGTCTCTCTGTCTCTCTCTCTCTCTCTCTCTCTGTGTGTGTGTGTGTGTGTTCCTCCTATTCTAGAAAAGCTAGTGAGAGCTATGAATAGACATCACGATTTTTGTAATGTGTGCTTGTACTTGTGAAAGCTAACTGGGATTATCCCAGAATTATGTCAATCTAAGGACCACTGAGATAGAAATACAACAACTTTGCCCCACAGCTTACATCTTCTGCAATTCCTAAATGCAGTTACTTTCAAAAACAAGATTCCTGCCCCTAAACATTCATTTGAGGAACAAATTTCACTACATTTAAACCTCACGAAAAACAAAATTGTCATTAATGAGAAATCAGCTGCTGGGTAGTAAGATGAGAATTACTTTTCTATGTGTAGACAGGAGACTGGGTTTCTAGTTCATACCATGTACATATCAGTGTCAGAAAAATTCAAAATTCAAACATAAAACCAAAACTTTAAAATGAAGGTACCTCCAGATATGTTTATGAGATTGATTTAAGGAAGAAGTTCTTAGAACTAAAATATCATGAGTCAGATAAGTGAAGACATTCATTACTTTAAGAACTTTTGTTAACTGAAGAGGAAATAAAACGGTAAATCTTTGGACAATTAGATAAAATTCTAGAATTGAGAATATAACACACACACTGATCTCTAGTACCATAAAGTACACATTTAATGGTTCAGCAACTGTATTCCTATGGCTATTCTTCATAATATATGCACATGAACATATCCACAGAGACACTCATTTGTGGATCCTGAATTTTGCATGGAAACAATATATATATGTGTACATGACATGAAAGTAGAGTGCAGTTGTGAAGGGAAAGACAGTGACTAAAGGCCGAAAAGGAGGAACAGAGGAAAACATGGTCAAAACATAGTTCAGACTTGTATGGCAATGTACTTATGAAACCCATGCTACGTACATTGAATATGTATAACAAAACATTAAAAAGATAATCATAATAAGTTCACCTAAATTAATAGCAAAATACAGAAATAACCAAATTGTCTACTGACATGCAAATTCAACAATAGCAAAGAAATGAGCAACAAATACATGCATCTAATACATAAGCATGCTATACATTGCAAATATCAAGTTGCAGAATAATGTGTATAGTACAATAACATTTATATTAAGCTTGCAAATCTATAGAACTAAACGACATAGGCCTCTTTTCTCATTATTAATAATTCGAGATGATTTTTTTGTCTGCACTGAAAGGAGCCTTGACTAGTATGGGGGGAGTTTAAAAGAGGAGCAAGAAAGCAATGTGGTAGACTCTAGAGTCCAGTAGAATCCCATAGTGCCATGGGGTAGGAGATGCTCCAATGGCTGTGGTCATACATTTGTAAATGTTCAGAGGCTGGGGAAAGGGATCGTGATGTCTGTCAGAGACAGTAATGGGAGGCCTGACATGTCCTGTATTAAAATCTTCCACTGGAAAATCTACATTTCATCTAAATTGGATGGAGTGAAGACAGAGGATGAGGAAGCAGTGGGGACTGAGTGTGAGCTCAGGTTTTAGGAGGGCCTGACTTTGATCTTGATTGTTCTGTTAGCAGGAGCCGGCCAATAGGAACTAGAAGCCTCCTTCCAGACTAGTTTAGCATGGCAGGAACTCCTATCATTAAGGCCTGCTCCAATGTGAGAAACAAAACTGACAGAAGATATGGAGTTTGGAGAGAATGCGTAGGCAATCAACAAAATGTTGAAACTGCTGAAAGATGACACCATGGAGGCGAGGTTGAAGGGTCCTGGGCTATAAGCATAGACAGGGGTAAACCTGAGCCAGGTATAATGCCAGTGTGGGGATGGTTATTGCATGGATAACATGCATTGCTCTTCCTGGTCACCAAGGATCAAGCTGTAGCAAGTAAACTCAGGTTCCAGCAAGAGGGGTTTATGTTGGCCAGAAGGGAGAACTCAAGGCACGTCAGAAACTTCAATTCCATCTTACGTTATGGAAAACACGGAACAGCCTGCACTATGTGATATTCTAGACAGAATAGTGGGGGACCTGATGGATCCTATGGGCACTTTCACTTTATTCTCTCTGGACTTGGAAGCTCCCCTGAAAGTTGTGGATCTTAAATGGCTCCATGTGGTAATCTGTAGTCCGTGTTTCACTTTAGCTGATAGTTCCTGCAACTGAAAGAAAGGTTATAATCTGATATAGTTGTTTTTGTAAACAAAACAGACAAGTATGTTAATAAGATTTTAGATGACACCCGGATTAAAGACACCTGTCAAAATTAGGAACTTGCTGGTTTTTTTTTTTTTTTTCATTTAAAGTTTTAAGTTAGCATACAAGTCATGGGTTTCATTACGGCATTTTCACATATAAATGCCATTATAGCTTTTGCTTGTTCACCCCCTTCCTCCATTGGGTTCCTGTAGCAGAAATCTTAAAAGTTCTTATTAATAAGATCAAACCTGAAGCCAGTTATTGGGGTGAACACTGGAAGATCAGAGAGCCAGAACAAGCCACAGCTACCTCACCTCGCCAAATCCTCAGCTGGTCTTGTTTCCTCAGACTGGAGGCTTCTGAGTCCTCATCCAGAATGGGTCTCAGATGAATTGCTGCTCAAAAGCCTGAATGCTTAACCAGGCCAAATGCTTAACCAGCCAAATGCTTCTAGTTTCTGGTCCTCACGCCTTATATACCTTTTTGCTTTCTACCACCACCCCCTGGGATTAAAGGCTGCTTTCTGGGATTAAAGGTGTGAGTCACCATGCCTGGCTGTATCCTTGAACACAGGGATTTCTGCCTCTGGAATGCTAGGATTAAAGGCCTGTGCTACCACTGCCTATCCTTTATGTTTAATATTGTGGCTGCTCTGTCTCTGACCCCAGATAAGTTTATTAGCATGCATAATACTTGGGGGAATATAATACCACAGGTTCCTAACACCTTGCCTCTGCTGGTCCCCTCCACAAGGACCCCCTCTTCTGTTTTTTGTCGCATGTATTCCATTACTTCCTTTTTTATCCCTTGCTCCTGCTTCCATTAAAACCCAGTTCTCTCTTCTCATCGTTGGTATACATTTGTTGAGTGAAAAATAATAATAGTGAAATAAACCAGATGTGGTGGTGTATACTTTTAGTCCCAGCACTGGGGAGGCAGAGGCAGGAAGATCTCTGATGGCCGGGGGCAGCCTGGTCTACAGTGTGAGTTCCAGGACAGCCAGGGCTGTAGAGAGACACTGTCTTAAAAACAAAACAAAACAAAATCTGAGAAAACAAACAACAAACAAATCATAAAATGCTTCCTCTTTTTAGTGCTGGTAGGAATCAATTCAGAGTCTTGCACATGATAGACAAATATTCTACCACTAATATACATCCCCATCCCCATGTTTGGAACTAACATATTATTTTCTTTAATAAAGCACAAAATTAAAACACACACACACACACACACTTCCTTGTTTCCCAATTTGAAATAATGGGGATACATTTCTCTAGGCATTCATAGCCTCTACCTGGTTCTCCAGATACCCAAGGCCAACGACGAATATCGTAAACAAACCAACACTGACCAGTGCTGTCAGTGGAGGGATCCACAAACAAAGTTGCCTTGACTTGAAATGAGTGATCCTCCTATACTATCCTCTATTCATAGCCACAGGATTTTTTTTAAAGTATTTTTATATAGAGACCATTTACTGAAAAGACTAGATATTTGCCTTCACAGTGACATGGTTGATGGAGACTATCTTCCGTCTTCAACTGGGTTCTTGTCCCACTCTCCTCCAAGAGTAAAGTGGGAAGACTACACAGTACAAACATGAGGTCCTCTATTGCCAATATGGGATTGACAACCCTAGATGGGATAAAACGTTCAACAGATTGCTTTGTGGGATTTATGCAAAACAGGTTTGCAACTCTTGGTAGCAGTGGGTATTGCTGAGAGCTCTTACAGGTGTAGGAAGCACTGAGGCTCAAAAGCTCCCAGAGGGCTTCGGGTGCCAACCACGGGCAAGTCTGCAGGTCGATAACTGGTGCAGCAGGTTCAGCTCTCCTTATCCAGCAGGTCTGGATGGTCTCTGGAGCAGCAGATATTAGCAGCTGGAAGCAGCCACAGGGACAAATTCCTTCTTCAGGCCAGCTGTAGAGTCTTGGGGGCTGAGGCAGGAGCAAGTCCCCCTCTCTCTGCCTGCAGCTGGAGTTTTGCTTAACATGGGATGGGGAGATTTTTATTCTGTTTTACTCTTGCATTAACAGCTATTAGCCTTCTGCTCCCTGTGGCTTCCTTGACTTTGGGAACTGAGCTCCATATTGTGCTGTGGGGATACCTACCCCTAACTATATATATATGTATATAGTATATGTATATAACCATATAGTTACTATATATTATATACGTATATAGTGTTATACATACACATATATACATATATGTGTTATATATAGTAACTATATGGTTATAGATATATATAATTTTATATATATATGCATGCTTTCTAATAAGCAAACAGGAAAACTAAACAGGTCAAATTTGAACCATGGTCAGCTTTTGTATGGTCGGTGCTGATGATGTTCTCTATATCTTTATAGCTTTTTCATATATAAAAAATATGATTATGTAACCCAGACTATATGTGTGTGTGTGTGTGTGTGTGTGTGTTCTCTCTCCAAAAATCTAAGTTATTTACTTTTTTATCTTCTTTAGAAGTTTCCAATTCTTGTATTATGGAATTAATACATCATTTTGCAAGAAAAATGCATGTCCTTTTCATTAGCTACTTCATGAGAAATCTTCTTGAATGTAGTATTTTATAAAGGTTTCACATGAATCACAATATAAAACATCTCTTTGAAGTAAATAGAGATTTGAAAAAATTTTAAAAAAGTTGAATTATACACATCTTTCTCACTCCATACACTATCATATAGTAAGTTCACAAGGAGACAGCCTTACTGTATTTTCATCAAATACACTTTCTACTTCTCAAAGATACTGTATTTACACTGCTAATTCTGTTATGCTGCCAAGATTTTGAAAAGTTTCTGTAATAACTAAAAATAAATAGGAATACATTGAAAGTTTTTTCCAGATTTATAATTTATTGTGCAAATTGAAGATTACATGATGAGTTGACATCAGCTTCTTCAGGCATGAGACTTAACAGATGAGGTCAGCCACTTTAAAGTCCATTTATGTTGCTTTCACAGCTGGTGATTTTTTTGAGCCTTAACTTGTAGTATACGACCAACACAGCAATGCCTCTGTATGTACATGACCAGGGAACAATTCATTATACCTGTGGAAAAATAAGATTTGAAAGATTTTTTAATACTAGTGAACTGGAATTAGCCATCAGTTTCTGGACCTGCTATGACTTCAGTCTTCCTCTAAGTCTCAAATCCACAGCCAGTGTCCAGTGAACTTTGCAATCAGCTTGACCCAGCCAGAAGCACACTGAAAATTTAAAGATGAAGCAAATGCATCATGTTTTTTAAGTGCATCAGTGGGAGAATCAATGCAGAAATTCCCATTATTTTTTCTAAGGCACAGGTTTATTTTTTTTCTGTTCTTTGATTGCAATTTAAGTAATTATTTTGAATAAAACATCTACTAGCTATAATCAGTTATTATAGGTGAAATTAAGTTAAATCACAGTGACTTTGCACAACAGAAGTTATTCCCACCTTTTTCTGTTTGTCTTCCTTTAGAGTCTCTGAAGTCCCAAACAGAGAGTACCTCCACTATTTTATCAGTGTCGGTAGTAATCAAATTAGGGAAGAAGGGCAGAAGAAAGAATTGTGAAAGGGTCTTTCACTGCCTTTCCCAAGCCAGGAACACATAGCTAATGTTCCAGAACTGGTCCATAGCCCTGCTCAACTGCCACGCTGCTTAGGAATGTAGCTTGATGATGTCTTGGGGGAAGAATGTGAAGTGTGATTTGATGCAATTTCTCAGGCACATCATCCAAACTTTAACTGGATTATATCTTCCATCTTTGTGCTTTCCAATTGGTATGGGCATTTTGGAAGAAAAGAAATATTTTCTAAAATGTAATGCTTATTTTACTTGTTTAATGTCAATTAAGTCCACATAAAATTTATTATCAATTTAACTAAAACCCAGGGAGGTGTCAGCACAGTGTGTGCCAGTTTGGAAGTGGGGTTTGAGGAGAAAGGAAAGAGGAGTTTGAGAAGCATTACATTCTAACTTTCCAAACAGATGGTTCTTGTGTTGGCCATTGTCCCAGAGAATCATCTTCTGGAATGTTCCAAGAGACAGACTGACTCAGTCTATAGCTTTCTCTAGGGGAAAAAGGATCAAAAGATATTTCCCACTTCCCCTTGATACCACTTCTGTTCCTTCTAGCTCCTCACTGCCTGTGCAAACAGACAATTCCTGACACCTTTTAATTCACCCGAGACCCACCACCCACGCTAATGTTCTCCAGCAGTACCCCTCATTGACTCCCTCTTTTCTCTCTTTCCCACATCAGAAGGTCAGACTTTTTTGCTATTCTGATATCTTTTTATTAGAAATTTCAGTACAACTGAAGTGTTGTTATTTGCTGGTGTTAGTGATTTTTTTTAATCCTTATACAGATATATCTACATTTAAAAATGGAAATCTTGAATCTTGGGGAAATCATTCCTTCTGTCCAAAATAATTTTTTTGTTATTCTTTGTATTTTTGTTTCTGGTGACATGACCCAACATAGCTCAGGCTGGGCTTGAATTCACTATGTAGATGATATTGGTCTTGCACTTCTGATCCAGACTGCTAGGATTACCATATTCAAAATTATTTGTTTCTAATGGTGGAATATCAGGAATCATGTCATGGTATGTTCTTAAAACATTCAAACAGGGAGTTGTTCTAGGATGCCTCCAATATATTTTCTCTTAAAAATATATATTATCAGTCTGGAGGTGGTGGCACATGCCTTTAATCCCAGCACTCAGGAGGCAGAGGCAGGTGGATCTCTGTGAGCTAAAGGCCAGCCTGGTCTACAGAGCCAGTTCCAGGACAGTCAGGGCTACACAGAGAAACCCTGTCTTAACAAACAAACAAACAAACAATCTATTATCATTGTGTGATTGTGATATGTGTGTGCTGCAGTGCATATGTAGAGGTCAGAGGACAATTTAGTGGAGTTATTTTTCTCTTTCCACCTTTATGTGGATCCCAGGAATTGAACTAAGCTCATCAGACATGCATCATAGGATGGCAAATGCCTTTATCCTCCAGGTCATTTCACTGGCCCTTTTTTACTTTAAAATGGCTTACATGTTTTCTGACAATATTCATTATCATTTATGTATTTATTCAGATGTTTGTGTATTTTATTCATCTAACATTTACTGTTTACATATTGTCTGCTAAATACTGTAGAAATAGCTGAGAATATATGACTATACAATTAGTGTTTTCAAGTAGGAGACAGGATACCAAACTCTAAAGATATCATTAAGTATCTTCTAGCATTTTTAATTTTGAGGCAGAATTCCTATACAATAAAGTGATCTTATTTTTAAATGTTCACAACTGATGAACTTTGACAAACTTATCCATCTGTGAAACTCAGTTCCAATCACAGCACAGGATACTGTCAACATCCCAGAAAGGTAACTTAGTTATAGTCACCCAGTGCCAATATTAAGCCCTGCCAACCTTTGTTTCCCTTTCTGGATATAGTATTCTATATGCATGTATTCACACAGCATGCACTCTTCTGTATCTGGCCTTCTTTGCTCAGTATAATGTTTCTGAGATTCATCTATGTTTCATTTCAGTAGTTCATTCCATTTTACTACTGAGTGGTACTTCACTGTAAGGCTAGCACACAGTTTGTTTATCCACAAGCAAACTGTGGATAGACACTTGGATTGTCTCTAGGCTTGGACTATAATGAATCAAGCTGCTGTGAATCTTTTAAACCAGCCTTTATGTAGACATATGTTTCATTTCTCTTAGGAATAAATACTTAGGAGCGAAAATACTGCATTATGATAAATGCAAATTTAACTTGACAAAAATGACTTCAAAGTGACTGTGCCATTTTACATTCTTACAAGTGCGGCGTGAAAGTCCTAGTTGCTCCAAATTTTTAAAGTAGTCAATCATTTAAATTTCAACCCTTGAGTAAACTGTACTGTTGCATAATTTAAGTGTAACGTGCATTTCCCCCATGACTAGTGAAGACAACCATTTCTTCATGAGTTTAATAGCTGTTTAGGCCCCTTCCCTGAAACCTATGGCTTCCACCAATCTTTGAAGCTTGTTTTCTTCCTTCATAATGAGTTACAGTTCTCATACGGTCTCATTTCCAAGTCCTTTGTCATGTCATGCCATACAAATAATTTATCTTAGTGTGTGACTGGCTTTCAATGTCTTTTAAAATGAAAGTTTCTTAGTTCTTGATTCATAATAATTATTTTTCTTAAGGGTTCATTTGGGAATATTCTATGGCATGGTTGACTACTGCTAAATCAGGAAGTTGTGCTTTATTTTCCTCATAAGTTTTATAGTTATTTATTGTTTCAAATGAAGTTACATATATGGTGTGAGATGGGAAAATGTCAAACTTGAAAATGGATATCTGAGGCTGATGAGGTGACTTAGCGACTAAAGTGCTTGCTGCCTGAGTGTGAGGATGCCAGCACCCACGTAAAGAGGTACACACAACAGTGTATGTCAGTGTCTCTGGCGCTGCAGGTAGAGGGCAGAGAAATGGGAAGATCCCTGGACCTCATTGTCCAGCAGTCTTACCAAACCAGTGAGCTTCAGGATCCATGTGGGACCTTGTTTCAAAAATAAGGTTGAAGAATGGTTGAAAAAGGCCTTTGACATCCACCTCTGGTGTCTGCATGCACACACACATGAACACGTACACATACATGCATCCCCACACACAAATGAACATTTAGTGCTCCTGCAGTGTTTTCTAGAGACTACTTTCTCACTGGCTGATTTGAAATCCCTGCTGAAAAACAATTGACTCTGTATATGTATGATTGGGGACTTTTTACTCCTCTCCATTTATCTGTGTACATGTAATGCCATTAATTACACAGTGCATTGATTACGGTAGTTTTAGAGTAAATTTTTGAGGTGTCAATCTTATTACTAGAAAAATATTCACAATTTCTAGAACTAACACTTTTGGAATTTTGATTTGAGTTTTAAAGACCTGTAAATTAATCTGGGGGTGGTGGGGTGTGGGGGATGAATACTTTGACAATTTCCAATCTTCCAGTCCATGAACATAGTATATTTCCTTTTGAAATTAAGGGTGCCCAAGTTTTTTCAACACACTTTTTTTTTTTACATTTAATTAAACTTATCAAAAAGAGTTTCAAATCTGTAATGTCATCCCCTTCATTATAAGAAATATTTTCTCTTGCCCTCCGGGGATAAACTCTCACTGTGGTGGTGAACACACAACTGGTTGGCAAAGAGAATAAAATCCTCAAGATTTAACTGTGTTTAGATTGTGAAAATATGTACCAGGGAGAGATGCCCCAAATCTTTCCAGAGCTATTTTGTGGGTTGGTATCCAATTATCTTTTAACCCAGGTATCAGTTATCCCCCTCAGAAGATTCTGAGACATAGAAATTTGGACACAGTCATTTATCATTGTTTCCCATCACCTTTCTTCTTTGATATCACCTCTTTCTTTTCCTTGCATAGGTAATAACTTTTAGAATGTTCTCCTCTTTAAATCTAAACACGTCAAGTTATAAACTTCACCAAAAACATTGCCTTGGTAAGAAGCATGTTGTGTTTTCCTTTTCATCTCCTTCAAAATACTTTCTAATATTTCAGCATTTGACAGCAGCATCAGAACATTATTTAACTTCCAGACATTTAAGCACTTTCCTTATATCTTGTCTTTATTGCTTTCTTCCTTAATTCACATATGGAATGGAGATACCACGTAGCAGTCAATAATTCTAAATTTGTTGCAAATTGTTTGTACCCTAATGTATTTATTATAATAAAAGTTCACTGTGCATTTAACAGTGATATGTCGTCTCAGGTTTTAGGTGACATGATTCCTATAGTCAAGTGGATCAAAGTTATTGATATTGTAGTTCAGATCATCTACACACTGAGTTCCCTGTCTCTTAGCTCTATGAATTGCTGAAAAGGAGGGTTGAACTATTCAACAATATTTAGGTTTGAAAACATTCTTCCTGTGTTCTTTAGTTGTTTTCGTGTTTTCTTTATTAGCATACAAGTTTGGCCTTTTTCATCTTGTTGACTGTCTTATCATTATGAAAAAACAATGTACTTCCTTAAAAGGGAATAAACTTGTTGTTCATTATAAAAGACTATTTGTAGATATTGATATAGACATCCTACATTGTTCATACTAATGATTTCTTTTAAAAATATCTTTTACTGTATTTTACAAATGAGGAAGTAGAGACACAGTGGTAAAGTAATTAACCCATACAGCTGGTAATTACTGTTATGGTTATTTAAATGGCCATCTACACACTAAGCCCACACTTTCATTCACAACACTATTTTGCTTCTCAGGAGTAATTTGTTATTTCTTTTCTTTTTTATTAAAAATTTACTTTTCTGAATTAATTTCACCCGCTTCCCTTTCCTTTATTCAAAACCTCCCATATATTTTTTCTTGTTCTTTTTCTTTTTAAAAAAATTTTTTAAATTCATTTTATATACTAACCACAGATCCCCCTCTCATCCCTCCTCCTGCTTCCCCCACCTTCCCCCCAACCCCTCATCCCTTCCTCCAACAGGGTAAGTTCTCCCATGAGGGGACAGCTAAGCCTGGTACATTCAGTTGAGGCAGGACCAAGCCCCTCCCTGCCTTGCTCTTTTTCAAATTCATAGCCTCCTTTAAAATTAATTGTCATTACAAACATATCTGTCTGTCTGTCTATCTATCTGTCTGTCTATCTATCTGAATATAAAATTTGGTTGGATAACTATTTTGGTGTTCTGTTCCCTGGGGAAGACTAATTCTCCCACTTTCAGCATTCCTTCATTTTCTTTATGTAGGGTTGAAGACTCATGAGCTTTCCTTATCTATGTTAGTATGTCTATTGGTGTAGTCCTTGTTCAGCTCCTGTTCAGGCAGTCATGTCGGTAAAATTTAAGGGTGTGGCTTTGATGCCATTTCACAGAAACCTTCCTGATTCTCTGTCATTTGTAATCTTTGTGCCCAATCTTCCAAAATGATCCCCAAGTCTTAGGTACAAGAGTTGTATTGTAGATATATTAGTTGGGACTGGCCTCCACAACTCTGAATTTTGATTGGTTGTGTTTTGTTTGCGTGTTTGTTTGCTTTGGTTTGGTGTTTTGTAATGGTTTTTGTCTATTGAAAGACAAATTTCCTTGGTAGGAGATGAGGACTATCTGGGGGTATAAGGAAAAAATATGTAGAATGTCATCAGGCATTAGTCTGGTTTAGTAAGTGGTAGTTAGTTGTAGGTTCTCCTCATAAGATGCATCCATTAGCCCTGGGTAGTTAGTTAGGTTTTCAGTACAAGGCATGAGTTCCTTCTTGTTGAGAGGGTCTTAAGTCCAGTAGAGATCTATTGATTACTGGCAAAGTTTGTGGGCCACTACTTCACCTCAAGGTTTATCATGCTATGCTCATTGTCGATGTGTTTTCTAGGTGCCGTAGCTGGGTAGGACTCCTGGATGCTTCCCTCCTTTGGAAACATACATGGTGCCTTCTGGTACTATGAAAGCTCATCCTCAGGGAGGAGGCATTCAGGTCAGTTCCAGCTCAGAGACCTCTGGGCCTGGTGTCTGAAGTGGATGGTGTCTTAGCAATATAGACTCATCTGGAAAGCAACCCAGGGTGATAGCAATAGGAGATAATCTTTTAGGAGTCTCATGGACAATCCTGACCAAAATCTCAAAATAGAACTTCTCATACCTGTTGTTGGGCTTTTTGTCAAATGACCATTTGGATCTTGAGGAAGCATTGTTTGATGGGAAAATTTCATTTAAACTATGTACATATATTTATAGACTAATTTTTTTAATATGTCCTGTTTCATACTTTTAGTCTTGTATATAAGTGTCTATGTATTTCAGGAAGTTTTGTACACAGCATATGATTGGGTCTCGCAGTGACAATCTGCCTGTCATTTAGTGTGTTTAGATCATTCATATTTAATGAAGTACTGGTATTCTCGAGCTCAGATATATCCTCTTGGGATTCATTTTCTCTTTTTATGTCTTGGTCATTTTGGTTTTCTCCTTTATTCTTTGAAATGTATGTAGTATTTTTCATGTTCTGCTTTAGCTTCACTGTTGGCCTATGTCTTTTCCATGTTACAATATCACTCTATTGTTGGCCAAATAGTCTTTTTCTTTTCTTTTTACTTTGTAGGTTATATGAGGTCTATGACATCTTTTCTTTCTGTAAATAACATTGTAAAAGGTAAAAACAAAATCTCTTAGCTTGTAGAACTCACAGAAGCAGAAGCAGAATCTAGGACAGATATGGCCCGGAGGCCACTTTTGGCCAACACCACATTGACATTTTGTGAGACAGTCACATCTCACATCTAGTGAGAAGAACTCACCACAGCAGGAGAACATCACATTTTTCCTCCACTCCTGCTGTTAATTTTGTCATTTATTTTCCTCTGCACAGAAGTACCAGTTTGTTGTTGTATATTGTTTTTAAACCACTAACTGTCTTTTAAATAAAATTTAAAGACAAGAAAAGCGTCTTTAATATTTACTCAAATATATGTCATTTGAGGTGCTTTTCTCTATGCAACCAGCACACATTTCTTTCAGCTTGACTACTTTTTTTTAACATTTAGCATTTTTTTTTTTAACATCTCCTCTTGGGCTAATCTGTTAGGTGTGAATTCTCTTAGCTTTTTGCTCATCTTTGTAGTGTTATTTAACCTACAAATATCCACCCAATCTATCTAGAGTTGTATGTTGAGTTCCTTGCACTTTAAATACAACACTTTGTTGACTTTGGCTGTGCTCTTGATGAGAAGTCTGCAGCCAACTTTGTGTTTCTTCACTCTATGTAGAACACGAGTCAGGTCCTTGGTCCTTTGAAGTTTTTCTTCCACGATTGGTGTATCACAGCTTAGTTATGATGATCCTTGTTGTGGCTTTCTTTGGATCTCTGTAGTACTGAATTTCATGAAGTTTATGTATTTTGGTTATTTATTTATTTATTTTTTTACAAATTTCCTGATTCTCCTTCCTTTCTTTTATTGTAAATACATACATTCATATGTTAAGCCAGTTAGTACCACCTACAAGTGATGTAAGTCCAAATACTTTTTGAGACTCAGTTTGAATATATTTTTATGTTCATACGTTTAGTTCACTGATTTTGGTTTTTCTTGAGGCTTTAATGTGCTAATAAGACTATTACTTTTTCATTTCAAATGCATTGCTCAGCTCTAGAAATTATATTTGTTCTTTTAAAATTATTCTATTTAATACCACATTCATTAAGTTTATCTTTTCCTTTAAATCTTAAAGCATGCTTGCTAATTTTGGCTCCTCTGCTCCAATTTTCTTCTGGCTAGGATTAGAGTTTCATCATTTCTTTGTGTAGTCATATTTGCATTATATTACATTTTATGAGCTTCATATATTACAGAGCACGCAGTTGAATGGTTTAGATTTTTTTAACTTTTCTTTCAGAAGATTGAACTATATTTTGCAGTGAAGTATTATTTTAAGGTCCTCTTGTTTGGTTTTGTCTGTTTGTCTTAAGCGCTGCTAGACCATGCTTAAAAGAGCCTTTATCCCCGAGTTCATGTAACTGCTTCTAAGGTGTGACCCTTCTGAGTTCTCTATGAATGCAGCAGCATTTAGCCATGATGGGTAGGACTTCATGACCACCAACCTGATTGAGCTTTGGGGATTGTTCTGCTCCCGGTTCTGGGTCCCTTGGTCTTCTCCAGCCTAGTAGTTTCACCTGATACAACTCAGCCTGTGATTCTTAGTGACCCTTAGGTGAATGGGCAAGATTTCTCTAAATACAATCCTCTTCCCAGGTACTCTTTTTTTTTTTTTTTTCAATTTGTAGATGACCTGTCCTGAAGTTTTTGTTTGTTTGTTTGTTTTGTTTTGTTTTTTGTTTTTGCTTTTGTTTTTGTTTGTTCTCTCTGTTTGGCAGAAAGATTCCTTCTCCAGAAAGCTAGAGAACAAGCTCCTTCCTCTTCCCTCCCCACTAGGCACTGTACTACTTCATTCTCTGATGTTCAGCAGGTGAAAATGTTTGTGCCACACATTTAGTCTAGGGTTTTAATATCTGGTTGTTTACGCTGGAACTCAAGTGCCAGTCATTAACTACTTTCTAGATGAAAATGAAGCTTCTTTTCCTGTGTAATGAAGAATCTTGGACAACCTGCTTAATGAATGAGAGTGTGAAAATTCATAGGGAACACACCAAGAAGTAGAAAACTTGAAGAGATTCAACCATGAGGTGACAATCATCCTGCTAGTTTAGCCCACATTTGAAGGGCTATGCATGCAAGGTAAGGGACTCTCTGGGAGTGTGTTCTGCAGATACCCCTGTTTCTGTTTATAAAAGTGCAATGGCAGAACAACAACAACAAAAAAGCATAGCTCTGTTTGGGGATGAATTAGAAAATTATAAAAGGGCAGAGGGTTTTTTGAGCAAAGTCTAGAGGGGTAGAAAATGCAAAGAATTAAAGGAGGCAGTCTCAGAAGCATGTGTGGAAGACATGTACAGCTACAACATGGAATAAATTACCTGTAGGCTTGTAGCACACACAGGGAGACCCCTGACTGTAGCTATGCTAATAAGTTAAATCAGAATCCAGCAGCCCAAAGAAGGCTTTAAGAGAAGAAGTTATGTATTGCAGTAGGTCAGACACAAAACGTTTTGCTGCCAAAGTGGGAAATTCATTAGCAAGAAACATAGTTGGACATAGCAGTGTTTTTCAATTACAGAGAGCAAACCCTCACCAAGGTTGTAAAGTTAATTTTTCTTTAATAAAATAGAGTAGAATAGAGAATGTCATTGTGCATATTTTCAGAGTAGTTTTTGAAACTTTTATTTTACCAACTTACATTTGATTTTAATTATATATCTATAGTAAGTCATAATCTAAATATATTTCTTCATAATGATAGGAAAAATGTTTTAAAGCCATCGTGTTAGCATACTATAAAAGTTGTCTAGTTGAAAGATTATGAAGTTTAGTCAAAGCATTTAAAAACAGAAAGAGTGGGGATGATAATGAAAAGAAGCTACAGAGTTGAGAGCTTGCTAAGTTTTGTGCCTTGAGAGTAACAACGGTAATTGCGATTTTTAAAAACAATGTTTATGTTGTGATGCTGGGGATTCAACAGAGAGCCTGGTACATGCTAGACAAGCACTCTACCACCTAGTTACATCCCAACAGATGGAAACTTTGAGTTTTTCACATACAGTAGAGTGTCTCATGAAGATTACTAAAATGCCATATGAAGAAGAATAAGTTTCTACAAGTCATAGCATGTCAGACAAACACCGAAAGTACAGAAGGAGCAGTTAGGAAAGAATCTAAAACATCTCTACTCTTAAACAATAATAAAAAAAAAAATCAGCCCGACAGTGATTCTCACTTGGAGATGGGAAATTGTAGGAAGCAGGGGTGAGTATAAAAGCGGAGTAACCCAGCAGCACATGTACCAACTTAGGAAAGAAACAAAATGAAATCAGACATTTTCTTCTCAATATATTATTTCTTTTTTTTTTGTCTTAAAGGAAAAAAAGTTATTTGATGATGAAGTAAAGCCCATTGGATGATTTTGACAAAATATAGAAATATAGAAGATCGACAGAACTGTACATTATATGTAATGCACGAGACCTTAAGCCCTTGATGACATTTATCTTCACTCGTGAGAAGAGATTTAATAAAGTAATTTATTAGGTCCCTTCTCACTCATAAAAAGAAATGTCGTAAAAGACATATTCCTTCATATATTCTCCATATATTGAGTATTAATCCTTATATTACTGACACAGTGTGGTGTGCTAAATTTTCCGTGGTTCCATTTTAGAGCAAAACAAATGTAGACGCTAGGACAATCTTAGATTTGGGGGGCAGAAAATTTTAAGATTGATAGATGCTCTCAAGTTTCTCAATTTGGAGTGCATATTAATTTTCAGAAAAGAACTGACCTTGGAAAATGAGCTGAACATCATTTCAGCTGTTTGAATTATGATACCAAATAAGATATCCACTCAGTGACAGAGAGAACACTTTACACAGAATGAGTCTGCTTTCTGGTCTCCCCTCTCCCTGAGAGTGGAAAGGCAGGCAATGATGGGACGTAAACTTCTCTGATCTCTGAAAAACAAGTTGATTCATAGTTTCTTGTGTATAAGATGGGAGAGCCATCACCCTATATGAACATTGTGCTTAAATGACAAGTATTCACGGTGTTCATTTCTATGTTGTAAGTAAAAGATAAACAAGTATTTTATAGATATACAAAGTTTAGACCAAAAACAAATAGGAAGATAGAGAATTTAAGGATATACTATTTCTAGCTCACTTTATTTCAGTCAGTGATAATGATACCAAGTAAAATTTAAACACTGAAGTTTTAGGCCATTTTAGTTAGGTGTTTTTGTTGTACTTAAAATATTCACCTTTGCCTTTCATGCTCATCTGCACCAGAGAATGGAACTGTCATATTCAATAAAATTTCAGGTACATCTTCCGTTGTTTGAGACATGAGCAAAATGATGTACTACAGAGCAAATATGAACTGATTTCAGAAATTGACACAAATTCCTACAATTGACACAAAGTGACAGTTCTCTTCAAAGGGAAGCTGCTGACATTGGATTGGATTATTGTCCTCAAAGATGACTTGTGTTCAGTAGCTTTGGTAAAAAGGAAGGGATTTTAGGGAAATAGACAGATAATGCAGTTTGATCAACTGTCATAGCAATGGATCTATGTAAACTGCAGATTTCTTTGTTGAAGTCCCAAACAAAGGCTTTCTTTCTTCTTGGAAAAAGTTGAAGATGCATCTTGCATGTGTAGAGTCCAAAAGTCTAATGCAGTTTCACCCTGTTAAACAGAAACCTTGTAAGAGAAAAGGTCCTGCTTTCCTTGGAAGTGTGGGCTTTCACCTCTGTCGCAAGAAGACTCTTTTTTTTTTTTTTTTTTTTTTTTTAATAGAAGTCACAGGCCAATTAGCAGAAGCAATATGGCCAGCTTCCCATTCTCTGGTGCAAGCTGGTATATATGTTTGTAGTATAATCAAAGACAGCATCTGATAATTTAGTGAGCACAATGTGTACAGTGCCTCATATGGAATAGATGCCCACATATTTTAAGTTTGTATAAGCTCTGATTTAAAAATTTAGGAAAATTCTAAAAGACTCAGAAGTATATGAAAGTAAAAACAATTATGTTCTCCATTTTACATGTTATTATTGATAATAATTGCATTTATAATTACATTAAGAGCCATAAATAAAAATTCTCAAATGGCTACATATATTTTATAAAATAACAGGCAACGAAATGATACAGAAGTTACCAGCAGGTAATAGGGAGGGGAGCACATCAAGGAAACTCTTTCTAATGTAAAAACGAACTGGCAAATGAGAATTCTAAGAATATAAACTTTGATGCTATTAATAAGTCATTTCCAGACAGAAATAAGACTGGCATATAAAACTAAAAACAGCCCCTGAACATGAGTGAGTAGACTAAAAAACAAGACAGAGCTACGTCAGCAAAGAGAGTCACGTGGAGAGCAATGGCAGTTGAGCCAATGTGTACTGAATGGAACAGGAGAGGACTTTTATTCCACCAAGTGCTCTTGAAAACATTTAGTAGCCACCACTGCACGTCCAGGTGTGTGCAGTAACACAGTGATGGAGTAAATGTCAAGAGCTGAAATTTGGAGATAGTAAAGCCAAGTGGTGTTTATTCCTGCGCTTTGTTAAGCCCACCCCCTTCTTTGGAAATTGAGATGGGGTTTTCATCCAGGGAAAACAAATGGAGGAGAAGACACCAGCAGAGCAACAACTTGTTTTTGAAAAGCATCAATTAGCTGAGATTAAAAGATCTCAGTTGACATGTTGAGGGAAGAGTATAGGGCTCAGCTGAACCCTTCTGGAAGGACAAAACCAAGAAGTTGGCAGAACTGTGGTTTGAGAGTTTTTTGTTTGCTTTTATTCACAACAGTTTAAAATCACGTTTGAAAGTTCATCACGTAGAATTAAAGTTTGGCATAAACAAGCCAACACACCAGATTTTAAGATAGATGAGAAAATCACCACTTTTTGATGAGTAGTAAAGTTGCTAAGGAGGCGTCTGTAAATCATCGGAAGAGATGGTGCTTCTCAAAGTCGTCTGGAGTCAGTACCACGGGACTTCCCAGGGAGGAGTAAGTTGAGGTCTGCTGTTACTTAAAACGCAATTTTGCTTATCTGATTGCAAAAGCTGGACAAATAAGATCTTAGAACTTAACCCATAAGCCAACGGATTAAGATAAATATATGATGTGGGGTCAGCAAGATGGCTCCGCAGACAGAGGTGCTTGCTGTGGAGCCTGGTGGGTTTGAATTGGACCCCTGGGGTCCACATGGTAAGAGGTGAGAACTGACTCCTGAAAGTTGTTCTCCAACCCGCGTATGCAAGACCTCATGCGCACGCGAGAAGGCATGCGCGCACGCACTGCATACATAAGTAAATAAATGAAATAAAATTCAAACAACTATTTGATGCTCTTACAGTTGTTCTAGTGCATGCTGCTAAGGATTCAAACACGAGCGGAGACAAAGGCAACAGGACAGTCGGTAGAAAACATTCTCTCTTTAGGGGAGCTCTGAAACTGCAATAGTATGGTCTCCTTCCGCTGTGACACCAGAGCAGAGCACAGAGTCTGGGAATTCTATAAATAGGTGTGGGCATCAGTACAGAATCTCCAGTCTCTGGTTTTACCTCACAGCTTCAGAGTTGCTTAGAGCAGCATGCTAGACGAGATGACACGATACAGTCGAAGAAAAAAAGTCTGCCAGCCAGAATGACTTAGGACTCGTCAGCCAGTGCTGAAGGGGAAGAAACTAGCCGGCCTCAGTGATGGACACTGAACACAGGAAAATGGAAAGCCCCAGAGCCCTGACACTAGGCCTGGAATCATATCTAAGTCTCTGGCAGCTCACATTACCCCCTCAACACCCCGCCCCCACGGTTGAAGAAGAGACAGGAAAAAAAATGGGTGGGCAGAGAAATAATTTTCCCTAATACTTATTCCAGGGAGTCTGCGTTTCACCTGGAAGAACATAAATTGGAAAGTTTTCAGCATCAGGGGATGTGGGGACTTGAGAGCAAAATTAATTTCAGTTAGGGAAGAATAAAGATCATTTCTTACAACCGTGAGTTGTAGATGTGGAAAAACACTCCCCATAAAGCAGACACGACTAAAGCCAAAACGAAAAACTGGGAGATTGCAAAGTGGATATGGGAGATGGGGAACAATGGTGATTTGACTTGTGTATTTTTGAAAAAACTCTTTAACGTGTCCACATGGAGCATTCATATATCTTCAACAAATAGGTCAAGTGTAGGCAGAATAAGTGACCTCTCATGACAGTCTACAAAGTGTAAAGCCTCAAGATGGTTCTCATGTACATAGTGCCCGTGGGGGCAGACAAAATCTTATCAAACTACAAAGATGTGGTCATTAACACATTATGTCAGGCTGATGCTGACATAATGAAATCCAGAGTATGGAAACAGGTAACAGGTGAGGGATATATGTATATATGTATGTATGTATATGTGTATGTGTGTATATGTATGTGATATACACACATATATATATCTATACATATATATCTATACATATATATATGTATAGATATATATATGCCTATTGTTGTTCCTTTGATTTAGTGAGAGAGGGGAAAATGATTGTACAAAGTAGATAGACTTTTAGAGAAAACCTAAATGTCGATCACTAAAATAATTCCCAGAAGAAGGACACATAAATGACTATTTTGTAATAATACTGAGGAAAGATTTTTTTTTTGAGGCAGGGTCTCATGTATCCCAGGCTAGCATGGAAGTTGCTGTGTATTGGAGGGTGGACTCCTGGCCTCCCGCCTCCACTTCTTGTGGCTGAGATTACTAACACACCCCCACCCACAAGTTTCATGCAGGTTGGGAATCTAACCCTGGCCTTCATGAGCGTTTGGCAAATATTCTCCTAACTGAGCTGTCTCTCCAGAGCTGCTGTTCTTCCCTTCTCTTTTTTTCAGTGATGGAGATTGAACTTTGGGCCTCATCTATGTTCAGCAAGGGAAGCTATTTTAATGGTGATGCCAAAGATAAAAGAATAACTGAAGGTAATGAACTTTTGTTCTGTTATGTGTAATATATTCGCTTTCTAACTACATTACCTAGAATTTCTCGAACAGTGTAGGAGAGTGAATTAGTTATGGAAAATCTTCTGTTTCTAAATCACTAATTCATGTTGAGGCTTACATATAGGCCTGATTGCTGTCTTCATCCTTAAAGGGTCTCATTGTTCTAGAAGAAAATCTTTTCATGTGGAATACAGATTGTTTACTACTTTAAAATCAGACATACTTGTTGATGTTTAAAAAACGTTTGTAGTTTCTAATATAAATTATATGAACAGATCTTTCTGTCGTTTTGCTTCCATTGAAACTATCTTTTCCTAGATGATCTTACTATAATCCTGATGTGATTTTACTCTCATTTCACTCTGGCTGTTCACCTCTGTGCCGTGTCATGTGTTTAATTTTGAAGTGTTTAGCTGGACGATGAGCAGGCTACATTGATTAGGATTTTCTGTTAGCACTGAACTAGTTTTGTCAAACATGATTTCACCTTATTTCTCACTCCTCAGAAAAGAAGTTTCTATGAAGAAAAAATATTTAATTCTAAAGGCAATGTATTCACATTTACCTTGTATGAGGGGATAGTGAGAGCTACGCAAAGCTTACAAATG
>NC_081419.1:36252177-36307177 GCF_949786415.1 Peromyscus eremicus
CAGCTTGAGGATCTGGGTTTGGACTATCAGCATCCACATAAAAAACCAGGTCTGGCAGCAGCAGCATAATTTCCATGCTGGAGAGGCAGGAACAGGAAATTCTGATGCTTTCCGGTCAGTTGGTGCCGTTGAATAGACGAGCCCCATGTCCAGTGATAGACTGTCAAAAAAACAAGGTGAAGAGCTATTGATGGAGAAACTGGTACCAACCTTGGGCTTCCACATGCACACACACATGTGCACTTGCACATTCAAATGTGGACACATATACAAACATCTATCGCACGTGCACCAAAACCAAAATTTTTGATTAAAAATATTAAGTTGGGTCTGGAGAGATGGCTCAGTGGTTAAGAGCACACTGATGTTCCAGAGAACTTCAGTCTGGATCTCAGCCCCTGTATCAGGCCTGTGTCATCTGGCCCAACTCTCCTACCCACGCCCCTGGTGAGGGATGGGGCTGTCTCCCCTAAGTACAGGGGCCAGCTCTCACCATGGGGAGGAGGGTAGTGCCAGTTCTCCTGCTCACAGTGTTCATTGAGGGGTAAGGCCAGCTATCCAGGGCTAGCGAGGGGCGGGGCTGGCTCAACACAGCCCTCCAATTTCAACATGCATAGTTCTTATGACCCCTTGTGGCAACATGGGCCATGGACATCATCACAAATCCCATCTGCAGCAGTAATATGGACTCAGACATGGCCCTTGGCAGAAGCTTGGGCCCAGATGACACCATGGCCCCAGGTGACAGTGCTGATCACTCAGATCAACAGGGCCCCAGTGTCGGCCGACTCTCAGACACCAACATGGCCACAGGTTGTGGCCAAACCCCAGGCATCCATGTGGCCTTTGGTGGCAACATGGGCCATGACATCAACACAGACCCCAGCTGTGGCAGGACGATGGACCCAGACATGGACCTCGGTAGCAGCCTAGGCCCAGATGTCACCATGGACCCACGTGACAATGTAGACCACTCAGATTGGCATGGCCCTGGTATTGGCATGACCCTTGGACACAGCATGGCCACAGGATTAGGCCTAGACCCTGAGCATCCATGTGGCTTTTGGTGGCACTACAGACCACAGACATCAACAAAGTCTCTGGCTGTGGTAGGACCATGGACCCAGACATATGGTCCTCAGCAACAGCCTGGGCTCAGATGTCACCATGGCCCCATGTAGCAGCACAGGCCACTCAGATTTGCTTGACCCCCATGGCAGCAGGGCCCTCAGACACCAACATAAAACATTTTTGCTATAAATTTAGTGTATAATTTTATTTGATAAAACTTTGTTTATTACCTTGATTTGATTAGTACATTTATATGTATAGTATTTCCATAATAGGTTCCAATTAAACTTTAAAATTTTATTGGATTTGCATAAAAACTTTCCATTGAATTTTCTTAAAATGTTAATATACAAATATCTACATTTTATATATAATATACAATGGAATCAAATTGAAGACCCAGACATGAATTCATGTACCTGTGGGCACATGACTTTTGATGAAGAAGCCAGAAATACATGCTGGAAAAAAGATGGCATCTTCAGCCAATGGAGCTAGTCAAACTGGATGGCTGCATATAGAAGAATCCATACTTATTACCCTGCCCTGCACAAAACTCAACTCCACATGGATTAAAGAACTCAGCATAAACAAGGCATACTGAAGCTGATAGAAGTGATAACAGGGAATAGCCTGAACTCATTCACATGGCAGACAACCTCCTGTACAGAACACGGATAGTGCAGACACTATGATCAACAATTAATAAATGGGACTTCATGAAATTGAAAAGCTTCCCTATGGCCAAGGACACCACCTTTTGGACAGAGTGGCAGCCTACAAAAATGGGAAAAGATTTTTACCAACTACACATCCACTAGAGGGTTAATATCCAAAATAAATAAAGGACTCGGGAACTAAATATCAAAACACCAAGTAATCCATTTAAAAAATGTGGTACAGATATAAACAGAGCATTCTAAATAGAGGAAACTCAAATGGCTAAGAAACACCTAAATGTTCAATATCCTTAGTTATCAGGGAAGTGCAAATCAAGACAATCTTGAAATTTCACCTCACATCCTGGGAGGGGAGGTGGAGAGGAAGTGTGAGGAGTAGAGGGAAGGGAAACTGTAATCAAGATATATTATGTGAGGAAAAAACTCTATTTTCAACAAAAGTTGGAAAAAAAGAAATCAAGGGTAGTGTGTGCGCATCCTGTTTATCCACATAACCTTATCTTCGTAGTAACTGATCAATAAATATATATTAGAGCAATTATGTGAATTGACAGTATTTATCAGCTTTAGGAGTTCCCTGCTGGAATTTTAGGGTCACTTCCTAATACTACCATATAACCTATTGATAAGATACTTTTTCTTCCCTTACTATTTCTATCTCCTTGTCTCTTTCAGATGTCTTATTGCTTTAGCTAAGACTTCAAGAGCTATATTGAATAGATATAGAGGGAAAAGACAACCTTGTCTTATTCCTGATTTTAGTGGAATTGCTTTGAGTTTCTCTTCATTTAAGTTGATGATGGTTATGGGCTTGCTGTAAATTTCCTTTATTATGTTGAGGCATGCCCCTTATATCCATAATCTTTCCAGGATTTTGATTACGAAAGGGTGTTGGATTTTGTCAACAGCCTTTTCGTCATCTAATAAGATGATTATGCAGTTTTTGTCTTTTCAGTTTGTTTATATGGTGGATTACATTTATCAATTTATGTATGTTGAAACATCCCTGCATCTCTAGGATGAAGCCTACTTGATCATAGTGGATGATCTTTTTGATGTGTTTTTGGATTTGGTTTGCAAGTATTTTATTGAAAATCTTTTCATCTATGTTCACAAGGAAATTGGTCTATAATTCTTTTTTTAGGTCTTTATGTGGTTTGGGTATCAGGGGAATTGTGGCCTCGTGAAAACAATTGGGCAGTGCCCTTTTTGTTTCTATTTTGTTGACTACTTTGAGGAGTATCGACATTAATTCTTCTTTGTAAGCCTGTTAGAATTCTGTAATAAAATCATCTGGCCCTGGGCTTTCTATCGTTAGTAGACGTTTAATTCCTGCTTCTATTTCACTAGTGGTTATATATCTGTTTAAACTGCTTATCTGATCTTTATTTAACTTTGGTGAGTGGTATGTACCAAAAATTATTAATTTCTTTAGATTTCCAGTTTGGCAGAGTACAGGTTTTTAAAGTACGTCCTTATTATTCTCTGGATATCCTTGGTTTCTGTTGTTATGTCCCTCCATTCATCATCAATTTTGTTAAATTGGATATTCTCCTTCTCCTTTTCAGCTAATTTTGATAAAGGTTTCTCAAATTTACTGATTTTCTCAAAGAAACAACTTTTTGTTTCATTGATTCTTTGTATTTTTGTTTGTTTGTTTCATGTTATTGATTTCACCCCTGAGTTCAAATATTCCCTGTTGTCTACTTCTTTGAGATGAGATTTTTTTGTTTGTTTGTTTATAAAGCAAATTTATTTCTGCAGAGGAGGTGTCTCATGTTTGTATCCACGGAAGAAGTAGAAAGGAACTCCCCTTCTCAGAACCAGATCCCTGAGTCCTCAGCAGCAGTATGTTATGTGCCATCATCTTTACTGGGGACCAAAGATGTTGGGATCATGAAGAGTCAAACTAGTCACCAGTTGTTCAAAGTTACCCAGGCTCCAGGGTGGACATGACAGATTTTCAGGGCCAAGAGACCTGCTGTTAGAGGGGGGCTGATTAAAGGTGAGCAACAGATCAGTCTGGTACTGGGGCAGCCGAAGCAAGGCCTGATATAGTGTGACATCCTTTGCTACCTGCTGGTTTTCTTTAGCTGCCTGCTGCTTGCCAGAAAGGAACCAGGCATCTTGACAACAGCCCCTCAGGGATAAGTTCTCCAAACAGAGAGGCTTCACAGATAACACATGCACAGCCCTAGCCCCCTGCTCCCCGCCAACGTCCTCAAAATGGTACCGCGCAGCCGCTTCGCCCCGCACGTGGGCCTGTAGCTCCAGAAGTTCCACGATCAGACTCTGGTCGGTCACGGGATGGCAGAAAACTTCTTGGTTGTCTGGGACCGGTCGGAGGTCGCTCACATCAATGGCCCCAGCGGGGAGGATGTCGGAGAAGGCGCCTCCGAACAGTGGACAGTTTCTGGTGGGCTCCATAGATCTGGAACTTGAGTCTAGACATTAGCGAGGTTTTAAAGACACCTACATGGGCCTTTGAGGCATCACTTCCTCTGGGGTTCCCGGAGCAGCCACCACCTCCTCCCTGCCTACTAAGCTCTTGGACCTCGAGATGAGATTTTTTCTTCTTCTTTCCCTTCCTTCCTTCCTTCCTTCCAGCTTCCAGGTATGTTGTTCAGTTACTAGTATGAGCTCTCACCAATTTTTTATTTTATGTAAGCACTTAGCAATATGAACTTACCTCTTAAAGCCACCATTATTATGCTCCATAAGTTTGGATACATTGTATATTTATTTCCATTCAATTTGAGAAACTCTTTAATTTCTTTATTTGTCTTGACCCATTTTTCATTCAGTAGAGAGTTGTTTTGAGTTTGTAAGCATTCTGTTGTTTCTGTTGGGCCTGATAGAATCCAGGGAGTTATTTTAATTTCCTTTTATCTGTTGATATTTGCTCTGTATTTCAGTATGTGGTTAATTTTGGAGAAAGTTCTAAGAGGTGTAGAGAAGAATGTGTATTATTTTGTGCGTGGGTGAAACGTTCTGCTAGTATCTGTCAGGTTCATTTGGTTTATAATCTCAGGTAGCTCCAGCATTTCTCTGTTTAATTTTTGTCTACATGATCTGTCTATTGGTGAGAGTGGGTTTTGAAGTCTCCCACTATCAGTATGTGAGGGTCAATATGTGATTTAAGCTTTAGTAATGTTTCTTTTTAAGATCCTTTTGTTTGGTGCATATATGTAAAGAACTGCAATGTCCTCTTGGTGGATTTTTCCTTTGATGAGTATGTAGTGTTCTTCCTAATCTCTTCTGATTAGTTCTAATTTGAAGCAAAATTTGTCAGATACAAATTGACTTCACCAACTTGCTTGTTTGTCCATTTTTTTTTTTAAATTTCTTTTCCCATCCTTTTACCAGGTGGTGATGTATGCCCTTTATATTAAAGTGTGTTTCTTGGATACAGCAGAGGTACAGATCCTGTTTTTGAATCCGATCTATTATTCTGTGTCTTTTCATTTGGGAATTGAGGACATTGGTGTTGAGAGATATTCAGCAAGAAGTGTTTGTTAATTCCTGTTATTTTGTCTGTCTGTCTGTCTGTCTGTTGTTGTTGTTGTTGTTGTTTTGTGTGTGTGTGTGTGTGTGTGTGTGTGTGTGTGTGTGTCCCTTCTTTTGATTTTTCTGGTCTGAGATTATTTATTCCTTGTCTTTTCTTGGATGTGGTTAACCTTTTTAGGTTGGAATTTTCTTCCTAGCATCTTCAGTAGGGCTAGATTTGTAGATAGCTACTAATTAAATTTGGTTTTTATCATGGAATGTCTTATTTTCTCCATTTATTATGATTCAAAGTTTGCTGGTTATCATAATCTGGGCTGGCATCTGTGGTCTGTTAGTCTGTAGAACTTCTGGGTCCAAGCCCCACTGGCTTTTAGCGTCTCCAATGAGAAGTCAGGTGTTATTCTAATAAGTCTGCTTTTATATGTTACTTGGTCTTTTTTCTTCATGCAGCTTTTAATATTCTTTCTTTGTTCTGTACATTTTGTGGTTTGATTATTATGTGCTGAGGGGACTTTCTCTTCTGGTCTAGTCTATTTGGTGTTCTGTATTTTTTTTTTTTTACCTTGATAAGCATGTCTTTCTTTTGGTTAGGGAAATTTTCTTGTATGATTTTGTTAAAAATATTTTCTATGCCTTTGAGCTGGGATTCTTTTCCTTCCTCAATTCCCATTATTCGTAAGTTTGGAATTTTCATAGTGTCACAGATTTCCTGAATGTTTTGTGTCAGACAATTTTTAGATTTAACATTTTCTTTGACTGAGGTACCCATTTCTTCCATCTTTGTCTTCAATGCCAGAGATTCTCTCTTCCATCTCCTGTATTCTGTTGGTGAGGCTTGTCTCTGAATTTCCTGAGTGTCTAAATCTTTCATTTTCAGATTTCCCTCAGTTTGGGTTTTCTTTATTGATTCTGTTCCTACTTTCAGGTCTTGAATTGTTTTGTTCATTTCCTTCTACTGTTTTTTCCCTTCTCCATACATTTTTTTAAATGAATTTATTCATTTCCTGTTTAGGAACCTCTAATATATATATATATTACACACACACACACATATTGTTTTTTTTGAGACAGGGTTTCTCTGTGTAGTTTTGGTGCCTGTCCTGGATCTTGCTCTGTAGACCAGGCTGGCCTTGAACACATAGAGATCTGCCTGGCTCTGCCTCCTAAGTGCTGAGATTAAAGGCGTGCACCACCACTGCCCGACCCCTCTATTATATTCTTAAAGGCTATTTTAAGATCCTTGTTTTATGCTTTGCTGCAGTTCTCAGGGCCTGTTGTGGTAAGGTTGTTGGGCTCTAGTGGAGACATATTGTTCTAACTGTTATTGATTGTGTTTTTACATGTGGCATTTAGGCATCTGGGTTTTGGATGTTCATAATTCTCAGTGTAATTCTGGTCTTGTCTTTGCTGGGTGGATGTTTTGTTCCTTGGTTTCTGTCGTTCTCTCTGGTTCTTAGAGGCTTGAGGTGGCTGGTTTTTTGCCCGGTGGGGAATTCTTCTGGGATCCTGCTAAATGTAGCCATCAAGAGTTCCAGGTAAAATATGTTCTTTTTATTGGAAACTGGTACTTATGAATGTGTATGGGCTAGGAGGGCTGAGGGGCTCCACAGGATTGAGGAAAGTAATGTGTTCTACCAGGATGTGCTTAGACTCCTGGGAATGGGGGCAGAAAGTGAGGAGAGGTCACAACAGGAGATCTTCTATGGAGCTGGGGATGAGACTGGGAGAATTATATTGGAGGAGAGGAGGGAGAGTGAAGATATGAAGCTCATCCACTTGTTCAAGTTTGCTGAAGGTTTTCTGGGAATGCCTTCTGGCATTGGGGGCTGGGATAACAGGATGAGTAGTGGGGAAGGTTGGAGGAGAAATTCTGTGTAACCTTCGGAGATCTTCTGGAGATGGTGGCAGAGAGGCAGGGGAGGCTGATGCAGGTGTCTGCTACAGAGTTGGGATGAGACTGAAGCAGTGGATTTAGAGCAGAGGAGGGAGGGGTGAGGATTCAAGTAAGGCTGCCTGCTTCCTGGCATGGAGAGTGGTTGGTGGGTTGCCAAGGAAAGTCTGCTGGTGTTTGGGGCTGACTATCCTTGTCTTCAAGATTTAAATACATTCAAATAAAATATTTCAATGGAAAACAATCAATGAATATTCCAGGTAACAACATTAACAAATAGCTTTGCAGAAGAAAGTGGTAGGATTATACCAAATAGAGAAGGAACAGTAGATAAAGGAGATGAACCGTGTTTACAGAAGGAATAAAAAGAAAGTTGGCCTATCATCAATGTAAAAGGGCAGAGATGACTTGAAGAGAGAATTTGAAACATACACTTATGGTTAATCTTGTCTGTCAGCTTCACTGAATCTGGATCAACTGAGGGACTAGCTTTTGGGTAGACTTTGGAGGGATTTTCTTATTAGGTTTACTGTAGTGGAAAGACTCATCCTAGCTGCATCCCCATCTGTTGGTGACCCAGACATACAGAAGTCCAAGGGGAGAGCTTCTACACTTTTTCCTGCTTTTCTTTATGTCTCGTTGGTGAGTCCATCTACTTTGTGAGCTCATCTACCCTATGATGGCTACTGTTCTCATCCTTCACCAACACCAGAACAGACTCTTCTATTGCCTGACATGGACTCTGAGAACCTTGTTCCTCGTATTCTTATTCACTTCCTGGACATGAGGTAAGAGGTTTGACTTGTTACGTTCAGCTATCTTGACTAAAGCCCCAAAACCAGAGGGCCAACTGGTTGTGGACTAGAATCTCCAAAATCCCTTCTATTTTTACTAGTTGGTGATCTCAGGTTATTTGTTATAGTGATGGAAAGCTGACTAACACCCTTAAGGAGTATCTGAAACCAAGAACAGTATCCCTAACAGGCATGAGTCTTCTCTTAGGATTCTCCACCAAAGACCACAATGCCTCTCATCACTGCTCTCTGCCTACTGTGTGACAATGACTCAGTGTATTGAGGCTTGGTGTCTCAGAATCTAAAGCTTTGGTGATGTCTAAATGATAGAAACAACTATGGTGTAACCTGCTAAGACTTACTTGCTACAGATTACCCACAGGCTGTTTTGGGGTGAGATGTTTCACGTAAGTACTGTCTGTAGAATGCTAGCCCAGAGATCTACATCCAGCCCAAGTTATAAGAGTAGATCTCTATGCTTTTGTTAATTGTATGTTTTGCACAGAATAACAATCCTTTTTGCAGGCTGAGGGGTTTTGTGCATTTTCCTTGTCTTAAAATTCTATTTATTATTATTATTATTTTTGGATGATGACAAAGACTTGAAAAAAGGTAAAAGAAAGAGAAGGCATGTAATTTGTTGTCTTTGGGGTCAATAATTGTCATATGTCAATGTTCTTTAAAAGTACAGAGTTGATGAATTTGAGATAAACACTCAGTTGCTCAGTTGATGCCTTCCATTTCCACAAAATGACACATATTATGACTAAAACCATAGTATTTTGAAACATTTATATATTATGAAATTGTTGTCAAGTTAATTAATGTATATATTATCTTGAACACATGTATAAACTTTTTTTTTTATTTTGCAATACAATTCAGTTCTACATATCAGCCAAGGATTCCCTTGTTCTCCCCCCTCCCGCCCCCCTCACCTTCCCCCCAGCCCACCCCCCATTCCCACCTCTTCCAGGGCAAAGCCTTCCCCGAGGACTGAAATCAACCTGGTAGACTCAGTCCAGGCAGGTCCAGTTCCCTCCTCCCAGGCTGAGCCAAGCAACCCTACATAGGCCCCAGGTTTCAAACAGCCAACTCATGCAATGAGCACAGGACCCGGTCCCATTGCCTGGATGCCTCCCAAACAGATCAAGCCAATCAACTGTCTCACCCATTCAGAGGGTCTGATCCAGTTGGGGACCCCTCAGCCATTGGTTCATAGTTCATGTGTTTCCTTTCGTTCGGCTATTTGTCCCTGTGCTTTATCCAACCTTGGTCTCAACAATTCTCACTCATATAAACCCTTCTCTTTCTCGCTAATTGGACTCCCAGAGCTCCACTTGGGGCCTAGCCATGGATCTCTGCATCCAGATCCCTCAGTTGTTGGATGGGGTTTCTAGCACGACAATTAGGGTGTTGGGCCATCCCATCACCAGAGTAGGTCAGTTCGGGCTGTCTCTCGACCATTGCCAGCAGTCTGTTGTGGGGGTATCTTTGTGGATTTCTGTGGGCCTCTCTAGCACTTTGCTTCCTCCTATTCTCATGTGGTCTTCATTTACCATGGTCTCCTATTCCTTGTTCTCCCTCTCTGTTGTTGATCCAGCTGGGATCTCCTGCTCCCCCAAGCTCTCTTTCCCTCGACCCTTGTCCTTCACTACCCCCACTCATGTCCAGGCTGTTCATGTAGATCTCTTCCATTTCTCCATTATTGGGTGATCCCCATGTCTCTCTTGGGGTCCTGTTTTCCAGGTAGCCTCCCTGGTGATGTGAGTAGCAGTCCAGTCATCCTTGTTCCACATCTAGTATCCTGCTATGAGTAAGTACATACCATGTTTGTCTTTCTGAGTCTGGGTTACCTTACTCAGGATGATTTTTTCTAGATCCATCCATTTGCTTGCAAACCTCATGATGTCATTGTTTTTCTCTGCTGAGTAGTATTCCATTGTGTATATGTACCACATTTTGTTTATCCATTCTTCAGTTGAAGGACATCTAGGTTGTTTCCATGTTCTGGCTATTACAAACAATGCTGATGTGAACATAGCTGAGAGAAAGCTACGTGGAAGATGAATCATTTACTACCTTTGTCTGGAGCCATGAGAGTCAATGAGAAAGCTTGGATTATTGCACTTCAGAGGATGGCTTAACTCCGTCTCAAAAACAGGTTCTTGGTCTTTTATTCAATTTTTTCCCACTCATTTTATTTTTTTCCTGAGTACTATATAGGCAATAGGTGGCTGGATGGGAAGAACAACATATTTATACTACAGTCACATGAAGTATAAATGACTGAATACAGTGAAAAGCTATAAGAAAACATACACATTACAGGAGTTTTTATTTATAGTATTTAGCAATATACTTTTAATTTATTTTTTTTTATCTTCTCCAAGAACACATTTCCATGTATCATGTATTATGTGGGGAATACAGGATAACATGAGCTACAAAGATGGTGCAGAGAGGAAGTTAGCCCAAGTTGTTTACTGCGAGATTAGATACAAAGAACAGGAGATGATGTCAGTGCATAAACAGCTCGTAAACAAAGAAATGAGGACAGGGTGACCTTTAAAACAATCGGTTGGTTCCTTCCACCCCTTCCTAGTGTTCTGAGGTTTTCTGCTATAAAAGAAGCTTACTGCTTAATAATAAATGAGTTCTTGCTTGACTTGACTCCTTGCTGCATCTGATTGTCTCCAGGTAAGGGGAAGGCTGGGAAATGGGTAAGCAGCACACTTACCTTTCCTCGCTTCCAGGCCACCTCTTCAGGGGTGACCTAAGTCCCCTGTGGGGCAAGACCTCACAGCTGGTGTCCAATGTGGGGTTCAAAAGTATGTTTGACTGAGGCCAAGAGGTCTTCCAGGGTAAGTAAAACCCTCAGTATGGGTAATGCAATTTTTTTTCCCCAAAAGATCGCCAAGAGCCAGGGGAGGCCAAAGAAGGCAAAGAGGACCAGGAGGGTGAAGAGACCAGGTTTGAAGTCACCCCCTCTGTACCTTGTGAGCCATACACCCTGAAAGAAGCAGCCCCCCCACCTTACACCCTGAAACAGGGGAATGCTCCTTGCCATATACTACCTTTAGAAGGGACCTATGTGACTGGGGTACCTATGACCAGCCATCAGCTGGGGATTGGGGAGCCAATGAACTGACTTATACAGAGACCTATATTACCCAGATAGGGCCCCAAGGGAGGCAAGGCACAGGGGCCCCCGAGAGCAGACCCCCCCCCAGGCATTTCCTGTTAATCTGGCCCCTGACCCTAATAGGCCACAAGAATGGTACCTGTGGGAGGCCAAAGACTTTAAGGAACTCCGCAAAGCAATGGCAAAGGATGGTATGAATGCTCCTTGGTCCCAGACCCTACTGTAGGATATTGCATATAATCCCTGTGTCCCCAAGGATTGGCTGGACCTGGGTAAGGCTGTCCTTTCAAGCACTCAATATATCAAATGGTGCGCCCACTATAAGGAGGAATTTAAAGTCTGAGCAGAGGCCAATTGAGCTGCTCAGCCCGTGATCCTGATTACTTACAGCATGTTGGCGAGAACTGCTTACTGATACTCTACTGGGGTCCAGCAGGCTGCGATCCTGGTGCCATACTGAGACCAGGTGTGATAGGCGGGGCTAGATGAGGGACCTACAGAATCCCCCATAGCTGGAGTCAGGCAGAAGCCCAATGAGACCCTACCATAGACCAGGTCCAACAGAGCATTAATCGCAGACTACCAACTGAACCCCTCCAGGACCAATTTATAAAGACTCTAAAGATTCTGGTCTGGGATGGAATGAATTCAGAGCACAGTGCTACCTGTGCAGGGCTGAAAGAGGCTTCCATGGGACGATGGGTGTTTGCCACCCAGGATCTGGGCACCCAACATTACCAGACCTAGACATTGGCCTTAGCGTTGCAGTCCCAGATGGCTGCCCTGACTGAGGCTTTCTCTCGAGCCCTGGCAGCCCAGAGTCAGGGGACTGCAAAGCCTGAAACCCAGGGGGCCTGCTTTAGATGTGGGCAGGAGGGACATTTTAAGCGAGAGTGTCCTCTGCAACAGCCTCCCACCTGCCAACAAAAGGCTTTAGGTCTTAGGTGCAGGAAGGGATATCATTGGAAAAAGGACTGCAGGTCAAAATTCAGCATAAACAACTTGGCCTAACTTCCTCTCCACACCATCTTTGTAGCTCATGTCATCCTGGATGCCCCACAGTATTAGTGTCCAATTCAGATACTAGAGGATTTATAATTAGATAACAGCCTTTTAAAATAAATGGCTGTATTTATCAATGAACGTAAGAAATCTGCTTCTGTATTAAAATAACAATAATTGACCAGTTCAGAGGCAGTGCTGATTTGTCATAGAGTAACTTTCCATTGTATTTGTTTCATTTGGAAATTATTATTGCACAACAATATTTTATAGCCCAGAGATTTAGGATTGAAATAACCACTGATGAATACTTTCAAAACAATATCATAATACCATAAAAGGTGAACACAAATTTCAGGGCATTAAGAGGTCATTGTGGGGCTATAACTTGGGTGGCTCCTGATTGTCCAAGATTACATTCCCACCTGTACAGGACATGATTTGCTACAAGTGCTCTCCGTCAGGAAAGCCTTGATGGTAAGCTTTGTGTCTGTTATCTGAATAGTGGCTGAGATCCATGTGAAAAGCATTCTACTCATTCCAGTAGGCAAATGCAATGTTTAAAGTCAGCCATCAGGCCCTAATATTATTTAGGATTCACTGAAGGATTCCTTTATCTCAGATCTTCAAAAGATGTCATTGGAGGATAAAATATTTAACTAAATGCAATAGATGACTAGGTTATTGTCTTAGATACTCAACATTAAATATTGCAAATGGAGACAATTCTCATCTACTTGGCAATGATTCCTCTTTAGAGATTATTAAAAACTGTTAGTTATCTGGTCCTGCAGTGTGAACTCCTTTTTTTTTTTTGAATATTCAGAAGGAGATAATGGTTAGGAAGCCATCTAGTATCACTAGATACTTATCGCTGTCATTTCAATCCCTATCTTTGTAAATCATCTCCTTCTACCTACATCCAAATCACGGAAAGAATGTGCCATCTTTGGTGGCGTAGGTAGTTGATGTACTGCTATCCCAGCAACAAAACCCAGGATTCTGGACTCTTCCCTTACCCCCACCACAAATGCGTTTTGATGTGTAGTCAGGCATTTCAGCTGAGAGAATCAAGTTTCCTTTGTAGGACTGAGCATACAGTTGGCAGAAGATTCTCTGAAAAAGAGTCATCTACACCGCAATGCCTTTGGAAATTTAAGATGTTACTGTGATTTGATTCTATTCCAAATCATAGCTACTTTATTGTTAATTTGGTTAGGAAGTTGCCTGCTGAATCTTTGGTATAACACTGTATTGTAAATGCTTTGTCCTTGTGTACGCTTTCATCATGTGTTGGAGTCTTCAAACTGAGCAAATGACATGATACGATTTTCAGAAGAGAAAGACACACTAGACCAGTACAGAGCCATCAGGACAGAGGAATGGACTATTCAGCAGCTGTGCCTGGGTCTCACATACATCAGAGAACTTTCTCAGACAGTAAATGTGTAGCAGTGAAGAGGCAAAGAGGCAGATAATGTCTTTGTGTTATCTGTGGAAAGCAGACTTCAGCTGAAATTTAGGCAGTCTAAGAAACAGAGTGAATAAAACATGTAAAATGCATATATGCATATGTGTGTTTACATATACATGTTATATTGTATTATTATGATTTATCAGAGGTATCTATCTAATAAGATATTCTCTGATAAATTGTAAGACAAGGTTACTGGCACAAAGATGAATTAATCTATTTAAAAGTCTCTGATAGGAGTAGATTATATATAACAGAAAATCTCAGCATAGCTATAATGAAGAATTTAGAAAGTCTAGAATGATTTAATCTCATTGCAGCAAGTCACAGACCAACATAAAGATGTAATTGTGTAGGTTTTATATTTCATTTTCAAAGGCAGTTGTACTGTTTCCCTAGGCTGACACAAAAAACCTCATGTAAACTCAATATTATGAGTAAATAGCATTTACTTAATACCTATATCTACATAAGAAGAACATGTTTCTTATGCAAAAAATTTTTAATGTTGTTTTGAAGTAGTGGGTTATTATAAAATATAATTAAACCAATATGAAATATAACATGAATTACATTTTAAATTAAACTATATTTTATATTGATGTTAGTTTAGGATTTATGATTTTGAAATTATGTTGTTACCTGTTTGCAAAGACAGAATCTAAAGCTTATCATTTTAAAATTAAATTATTCTCTGTAGGTGTATGAAGAATATAAATTCCAAGATGTGTAATATGTAAAGTTAAGAATTTATTTTAAAGTACATCTTCATTTGTCACTAGTTTTGTGCTTTGATATTGATTGCCATTTTCCCTTTGTGCTCATGCTGAAGAAAATCCCATGTATAGTATTCTTTAATGATAGTTCTAGTCTAGAACATTATAAAGACTACTGAAAAGCCAGGTGGGAGATGAGTCCACTAGTGTTAGCATTGTGGAGTCTGAGGGGGAGAATTGCTTAAACTTCATGGTCAACTTGGACTATACAGAAGTAGTAGGCCAGCCAAGAACTACATAGATTTTTTTAAAAAGGAAGAAAAGAAACGTAAGCAGAAACATTGTGAGTTGTTGAAATTCTTGAGGAGAACCAAGTATTTATTGGGCAGGAGACAGAATGTTAGACATCCTATACTGTAAAGGGCAGTCCCTAAATGGAGAGTTTTCTTAAATGCTGCAGGGCCTTTAAATATCATTGTCAGTAGTGGAAGGAGATGTAAATCTTGTTAATATCGTAAATCTAGTATCTTCTTCCTTTTCCACATTACAACAAAGTATATTAGGATCATTTTATTATTTCTAAAATTGTTTAAATATCCACTACATATAAGAAACTGAAATCATAAAAATTCAATGCATGGAACTTGGGCATTATTTTGGAAAGCTCTGTAACTCATTAGCAGCACCCTTAATTGCTCTGAGTCATGGACACGTAGTATGTTGTTTAATTATGTGTTCATGTTGATTTTTCTTAAGAAGGCAAGCATCTATCTAGTTCACCATCTCACCTAGACAGTTATTTCCAAGTCTTTAAAATACTGGAATACATATGCATGCATACACAAGAACTCCATGAATTGTTTTCCTTTTATATATCTTTTTTGTCATAATCAGTGCATTGCATTGACGTTTTAAAATTATATATGTAGGAGCATGCATAATCTTCAACAAATAATGCAGGTCAGACTGGATTTGCATGTTGAAGAATGCAAATAGATCTTTAAATGGATCAAGGACCTCAACATAAATATGACCAGATCCCCTGAGCCTGATAAAAGAAAGTAAGGAATAGGCTTGGACTTATTGGAACAGGAAAAGACTTTCTAAACAAGGCACCAATAGCACAAGCATTAAAACTAACAATTAATAAATGGGAAATGCAAATCAGAACTACTTTGAGATTTCATCTTGTCCCAGTCAGAATGGCCAAGATCAATAAAATGAACAACAGCACATTCTGGTGAAGATGAGCAGAAAGTAGGTTTAGTCATAGCCAGTGGGACCAGAAACTGGTACAATCAGTCTAGAAATCAGTGTGAATGTCTCTCAAAAAGCTGAAGGTTGATATAAGATATGGCTATACCACTTATACCCAAAGGATTCTACATCTTACTACAGAGATACTTGATCATCCATGTTCATTTCTGCTCTATTCATATTAGCTAGAAATTGCAAACAACTGAAATATCCATCAACAAGTGAATGGATAATGAAAATGTAGTACATTTATACAATGGAATAGTATTCAGCTCTTAAGAAAAATGAAATTATGAAACTTTCAGGTAAACGGATGAAACTATGAACAATCATCCTGAGGGAGGTAACTTGGGCCTACAAAGACAAACATTTCATGTTTTCCTTTATATGTGGATGTTAGCATTTAAGCTATAGACATGTGTGTTTCAACTTGAATAACTGCAGAGGTTAGGTAGTTAGTAAGGGACCAGAAGTGAGGAGACAGTCTTTCAAAGAAATGGAAATAGAGTATAATGTTATAAAGAGATAAAGGGGAAACCAGAATAGGAAGATTGAATGGGGAAGGGGATGGTAGGGCAGGTAAAGGAGGGATTACAGGGAGGGACAACTAAGAGTAAAGGTCTTTTGAAAAGCCATATGGAAACCTATTCTTGTGGAAGTTTCTTAAAATATAAACATATGTGAAAGGAATTGAAATAAGGCTCCATGTAATGGGAGAGAAAAAGCTCCAACTAGACATCTCATGTCACCTAATAAAACTTTCAGTGCCAGGAATGGGTTACATCTTGTTGAGTCATTGGCCAAAGGTGTTCCACAGTTGCTGCCCAGACCAAATCATAGGCTATTGCCAAGACTACCGCTTACCTTCCATAACCTATTGGGAAGGCCAGCTGTGTGCTGAAGACACAATTTACTTATGTCATTGAACACAGAGAAATAGAGCTGGTGCTCAACTAGAAGCTTCACCTCTATTGACTAGTACCCATGGTGCTGGAAGGTATTTTAAAGGCTGTTAGAGGAGAAAAGTAATCATCAATTTCACCAAGCTACAAACCTTGTGATCTATAGAAGAGACCTACCTGTGAGATACTCTGGTGCAATCATGGCACAAATATTATGGGAGTAATCAATAACTTTATTTTTAATTGGACTTGAGACCCATTCCATGTGATGGAAGCCATATCTGGCACTGCTAAAGTAGGGCAAGAGGTAAATCTACTACTATAATTCTGTTAAAGGAAGATAGCAATAAAATGACTCTTAATGACATATTGATAAACTCATAGAGCAGAGCATTACTCAACTCTCATCAGAGATGGTTTCTTTTTGTTGTTATTTTCATTTGCTTGTTTTGCTTTTTCTTTCTTTCTTTCTAGATGGTAATTAGCAAAGAAATCTATAACTAGGCAATGTGCAGAGAGTGAGAAACTTTGGAGCCTTCAACCCTAAATGGGATGTTATCATCAAATCCCTGCCCTCAAAGCTGTAGACAAGGAGGTGGAAAGATTGTAAGAGCCAGAGATGGTGGATGACTCCAAGGAAACAGGAGTGTCTTCCAGAAGAATCATTGACACACATATGAACCCACAGAGATTGTTATATGCTGTGGGATGTTCTCTATGCTGTGAATGTGTTGTTCTGATTGGTTAATAAATAAAGTGCGATGACAAACAGCATGTGAAGATGCCGGTAAGCCACGAGCCATGTGGCAAGGTATAGATTTATAGAAATGGGTTAATTTAAGTTAGAAGAACTAGATAACAAGAAGCCTGCCACGGCCATACAGTTGTAAGCAATATAAGTCTCTGTGTATTTACTAGGTTGGGTCTGAGTGGCTGCGGGATTGGCGGGTGAAAGAGATTTGTCCTGACTGAGGGCCAGGCAGGACTGGAGAAAACTTCAGCTACAGTTATACATGCACAATACCTGCACAAGTTCAAACCAGACAAAATTCCAGCACTAAGAAGAAAAGGTAGACATAAAGTCCCATTCATAACCAAGAATCCTTATAATTGCCAACTGCTGGGAAACAGAATATCAGTTTTCTCCAATGAGTGTCACTGGGTATATCTACCACATTCCAGGGCAAGTACCACACCCAAAAGTCCAACAACAACAACAAAAAAACCAGACTCCATATTTTGTGTGTGTGTTTAGTTTTCTTTTGGTATTTTGGCTTATTGATTTTCTTTTTTAAGAATGTCTGTTTTGAGAAATTTTTGAGAGATTAAAAAGAACATGGAGTTGAGTGGGTGGGGGGGTGGGAGGATATGGGAGGTGCTTGAGGAGGGGAAAGAATATGATCAAAATATATTGTGTAAAAAAAATTTAAATGAAAAATTATATGTGTAGGTAAGTTTAATTTTGTGTGAGTTTTAGTTCAGAGCAACAATGGGGTCAAGACATTCATTTTGAAGTGAAAACATTTGAGTCTAACAATGTTGAAAACCACAGTATTATCAGCATTATAGGTCTGGTAGACTTAAATCTCCCAGAAGTCACTTCTGATATAGCCAACTTTGTAGCAAAGGTTTACTTTGGTATAAAGACAATGCATGTAACACAGACACAAGTGGTTACTCTGGCTAGTGTTTTTGAGAAGCTACACCTCATTTAATGTTTGATTTGTGTAAGGTTTCTCTTTTTATTAATTTCTTTCTTCTAACTATAGTATACTTGGACTACATAAGTATGGACTACATAAGACACTGTGCCCTCCTGGGTGAAAATTCATTTCCATCAGGTACAAACGGTGTGCAGGAACCGTTCATCATATTTGCATTGCTCTTAGCCTTTGATATCTGTCCTCTAGCCCTTATTTTTAATTAATTTTCACTTATTATTGTGTGTTTAAAAGTGTATGTGCTTGTATGTCATGGTACACAAATGGAGCTTCTAACACAATCCCTGGGAATCAGTTATCACCTTCTACTGTGGGTTCCAAGAATGGACCTCAGATCATCAGGTTTCTGTTGCAGTTGCTTTTACCCATTGAACTATCTTGCCAGCTTTCTCTGACCATTTTAAAACACTGAATTGGAACATATTAACTAATATGTAATAAGCTTTTATACAAACATGATTTCCACTGAACAGTAAAATTACTTAAGTTACATTTTGAGGAATTCATTAGCAACATGGTTAATATTCTTAACAACCACAAATGCTCCTTGAAAAAGCTAGTGGCACAGGTTTTCCTTTTTAACTCACACATAATCATGCATATACACACATGCATAAGTTAATGGAAACACATATCAGAATATATAATCACATACACTGTGTATACATATGTTAAATACATAGGCATGAAATGTAGAATAATAATATATACATTTATTGACATGTACTGCATAGACACACACCCAAATGCATACATATATATTCAGCTATCCAGATGGAAAAATAGATGGGTAGGTAGATAGATTTACCTGTGATATTTTGAAGGGCACATGCAGTTGTATATTTTAATGGTTGATTTTGTTAACACCCAGACAAGATTTTCTGAGTGAAATATACATGGTAATAATTGAGAAAATTACTTGTCCTCGGGTCATGAAAAGAGTTGGCTAGAAAAGGGCACATTCATCTTCATCTATAGGGTAGGCCAGTACACTCTCCTTCAATTCCCATTTCCCTCTTTCCTCGGCCACACACACCTTGCCACCCTTTTCTTTAAATTACCAAGGGGAGACTGTGAGACAAGGAATACTTCACTGCGGGTGGTGATGTGAAACTGACAAGTAGTTTATAAGCTCGCCCTACCCTATTGCTTGGAGAAGCTTTACAACTGATTGTTTTAATACCAAAGTGACACCAACGGGGGTCAAGTAAATAAATATGCAAGCCTCACCAGTTCAAAATAATAAAATTCCAATGTGTGCAAGCCTGCTTGTTGAACATATGTTTGAGACACGGCTAAGCCATCTGGCTCAGTGTCAAGCATTTACACCAACTGCAGTCTTACCGTACCTGACAGCAGAAAAGCTTTATTCCCCTGGTGTTTGGGCACAAATGGAGAAATATTATTGAAATGATTATCTGCATCAAGACTCAGATTTGCTTTGACATTTAGCTGGCTCTGTTTAATCCAAAGGGTTGTCTGAATGAATAAAGAGAAGGGTTCCTCCAGAAGATGCAGTGAGCAGCCAGGGAAAGCCAAATGATTAATGAGACTGAAAGGCAGGGTGGACCTGCCCACCTCCACCCAGACCTCAGTGCCAAGAACTGAATAGGAAATGAGTCTAAGGCTTTCCCGTGGCTTGTCAGGAAGATTCTTCTGCCTTCACAGAGGCTCTCTCTTTGGTATTCTGGAAACAAAAGGATCAGATATCTTGTCCAACATGGGTGAAATTGGGAGGCTGAGCGAGAGCTTCATATTACTGAGTGTTCTGTGTTCAAACACGCTGAGTACCAGAGGCACTCAGATAGTATGCTCAGAACAGAGACTCTTGCAGGAGTAGGAAAATCTCGGCTTGTTGCCTGGGTTCTGTTTTGGCACCTGGTTTCTCTAAGCAATGATCCTTAATGGAGATGATTTCATTTGTCTTTGACGGTGACGTTCCTCTAGTTCCTCTGTGCTTTCGTTCATCTTTAGAAGCTATGTGATGCTCAGTTCTTAAGAAAGGAGGAACCTGTGCTGATGGGTGAATAGATGTTTAGAGGAGACATCTCTGCCAGGGAAGTGTACTCAGCAGAGAATAGGGTAATCATTAAAAATAATAACAAAATAATAACAGTATTGATTGAACATACACCATAATTTGGAATTCTTTATCAAAGAGTCCTTGGTTGGTACCGGCTTTATCTGGTTCTCAGGTATACTGTGCCTTTTTGGAGGAAGAGTCTAAGTAATAATTGTTGATTTAAATTTGAAATTACTTTGGTGGTTTGGATTTAATAAGAATGTTAGACATGATTTCCTCTTCACTCTTACTTTTAATTAACTTTTTATAGAGATATGAATGAATTCTAATGAATACAATTGGCAGGCTAATTGATTTGTCTCAGACACAGTGAGTGATCAGTATGCTGGCAGCATTGTGATATACTATTCAAGGATGTCAAACAATTTGGGGTTAATTTTCTGGCAAAGGTTAGTTGGACAAACTGCTTAAAATATGTACTGTTTTGGATTTTCAAATATGCGCTTTTTTTTAAAGTCAGTGAATTAAGATACATCTATTCCCTTGAATTTATAGTGTCTTTAAATTATCACATTGCCGCGGGGGAGTTGCTTTGTGTATTCTGTGAATATTAACAGAATGCTTTTACATGTGTGATGCACATGAGAATATCAAAGATGAAACATCCTTATTGTAAGAACAAAGCAAAGAGTGTGTGCCTCTATCTAAAAAATAATTCTTAAAAGTTGCCGTGAAAATTAAATGTGGTCAAAACAAATCCTAAAAGCACCATTTAAAGAGAGAGAGAAAAAAAAATCAGAAAAGCACAATTCCAAGGGGTTGCTGTTTTGCTTGAGGTCTCACTCTAAAGGTTTTGCTTAAATAAATCCCAGGGAGATGACATTCTTTTATAGTGTTAAGAACAATGAGCGTGTGAGAAAATATATTATAACACAGTTAAACACAAGGCTATAATTTCTAAACTGCATAAATTACATGTTTTCTCCTATTATGATACAGACAGCCAAACTGAACATTTTTGAAAGAAAATGACCAACGTATGATTAATTGCGAGCTCACAGATTTTGCAGCTTCAAGAGTAAATCAGCTGCTTAGAAGTGCTAACTTGCTAAAATATAAACTAATTTTAGTCTCTGGATATTAAAATATAATCCATCTTCTTTCTCCATTGGGAAAGCTAATTAGAAATGGTGGCTGGAAGAAGGAGGGGAACCCTAAGAAGATCAGGACCAAGTCCATATGCACAAAACCTGAGCCCAGAAAGGTGGCCAGACCCTGCACTCTTTTCACTGTGCATATCTGAGTTTCCCGAAGCCAGGGTGTGGTAATGGCTGCTGCTCGAGTGTGCAAGTGACGAAAGAGAGGATTTGTGAAAAGGCACTTTGAGTTAATGTAGAACGCTGCAAATGTAAGGTGGAGGCATAGAGAAATGACCGTTGAATCATCTGTACACTCCTTGAAAGAGTTGGCAACTCACATGCAGCACATCTCACAGTGGGAAGAAAGATCAACAGAGAAGCGACAATTGCATTTTGAACCCATGTATACAAAAAGACCTTGAAACTGTGAGGTAGTCTGGATTTCAAGCAGCTTTTCTGAGATTTTACTCCCTTTTCCACTGGAGGTTAAGGTGAAAAGTGACAGGTTTAGAAGTGAAGAAGAATGAATAGATGACTGTGTATACAGTCACATGCCCACAATATTTGTTGACAGTTTCTATTTGCTGTGGGCTAGGTCTGATTTCATAATTCTGACTTTGCCGTATGTTTCATATAAATATATTTAATATCTTAAATATTTTATTTGATATGAATATACATTTTATTTAATATAAATAAATATATATTTATTATATGATTTATATATACAAATACAGTGTCAATCCTTTTCTGAATATGACCATTAGATTATTCAGTCAAGGAAACAATAGATATATCATAATGCAAGGGAGAGTTCCCACAAATAACATGATAAAGTGTGACTTAATGTCAGTTGCAGAACTGTGCCATTCTACACAATAGTCTTATAATACCAGTGCTCTTCATTGGCTCTGAAAGAAAATGGCACAGGCAAGCATTTCATAATTGGAGCAGAAGACTATCAAATGTGGAATTAATATACTATAAGCTTTAAATTTTGTAAGACAGTTTTTAGTTTTTGATTAAAATTTTTTCATGTGATATATTTTGATCATAAAGTATCACCAGTGGATGCTTAATGCACATCTGGGAGCTGGTGTCTTTATCTAACTTTGGGATTAGTTACAATGTTTCCTTACTGTGATAGCATGAATTTCCTAAAGAATTTTAATAAATTGAGTATATAAAAATAATGTTTTTAGGTTCAGTCGGAACAAAACCAACCACCACACATTTCTTGTCCCGTTCTTTAACAAATAAAGAATCTGTTCACTGAGATTGAAAATTCTAAGGTGACAGACATAGCAATTGTCAGTTATTTCATAAATTAAATAAGAGCTAAATTACCAAGGCTGTTTGGGCTCAGCTACTTCATGATTATAAAATACTAGAAAAAATTATTTGAAATACCTGCCTTAGGTTCCTCATCTATAAAATGAGCTCAGAGAGCTAACGAGTTTTATACAGAAATGGGTGTTGTCATTCTAGTCTTGAAGTTCACACCATGTCATTGCTATATGGTTTTAGTGAGAGGTTTATGGTCTGGCATACCAAATTATATTCTTTTTTAAAGTACCTAGCATTAATTAATCAGTTATTTAAAGGGTAACAATGATAATTTGTTCTTCTCCAAGAAGAGTTGCCATTTCAAATGCCTATTTTGTGCCAAACACATTTATTTCGTTTATCACCAAACATTGCTGTAATCCAAGTTATTGGGTGCTGTGCTGGAGAAATGGTTGGGAAGTTAAGAGAGCATACTGCTCCTGCAGAGGACACCAGTTTGGTTCCTAGCATTCATGTCAGATGGTAGTAACTCTAGCTTCGGGGTATTTGACAACTTCTTCTTGCCTCCGTGGGTACCTGTATTCACAAGCTCATACTCACACAGGGACAGACAGACAGGCAGGCAGGCAGACACACACACACACACACACACACACACACACACACACACAATAATTTAAAATAAAAAATAAGTCATTAGAAAAGTGTTTATTGCTATTATTATTTGTCTTTTAATTGGGTATAAACATATACAGAGACATCATTTAATGCATTCTAGGGCATATACTCCTTAATAACGGAACCAGAATCCAAATGTGGATTTGGTTAAGTTTTTTTTTTTTAAAAGAAGTTTTTCAAATTATATTACGCATTAAAAGAAATAAGACCATTTTGAAATCTTACTATGCCTCTAACAAAATATCTTTTCTTTGATTGAGCAAGCTATACATGTGAATGGTAGGAACTTTTAACCCTGGATTTTCAGCTTATTGTCTTCATAAAGCACATGAATACATTGTGTAAAAAGTTTTTATAAATGTCATCTCATTCCCTGAAAGTCTGTGTTTTCATATTAGTGTGTGAATTTCATGGGCTCTCAAGAAGTTATCAGTCTCTTAACTCCATGGCCTCTGACTTATATTGTTTTCTTAATTCTTCTTTGCTATGGACTGTCACTAATCAGGGAGTAACATCATTCCTTGTAGGACAAAATGAAGTGTTTTAGATCCATGCCATTGGAGCCCTAGAAATAGTGTACAAGAAAGAATGAAGCAGTGATGCTTTTTTAAAAAAAATTATTAAATGGCGTGGAAAATTTTCTTCTATGATTTTTACAGAAAATATGTTCTATAGCCTTGCTATGGTCTCCCCGCTCTTCCTCCTCTCGTTCTTTGCCCATAAGCCAAAGGTCAATTATTTTCCTGGTGTTCCAAAGCTCTCTTACGTCTTGTTCTCGATCTTTATTACTTTATGGATTACTCAATACATCATGTATTAAATGATCTAATTCTTCTGCTTTGTCCTTCAGCCCCAATACTGTTTTGCACACAATCCATTCTACTGGTGAGGCTTTCCACTGAGGTTTTATTTGGCTAATGGAGTTTTCATTCCCAACATCATTTCAGTTTGGCCTTTTAAAAGTAACTCGGCTTCTTTTGTAAATTCTTGTTTACACATCTCATATTGAGTTTCTTATTTTAGTCATCTCTCTTTTTGTCTTTTTAAAAAAAAATGTTTAAATATAGTTATAATCATTTTTTCTATAAGTCCTTGAGGTCAGACTCCATTATCATGAGATAAGTAGGTTTTGAGAAGACAAAAATTAGATTTTCACATTTTTGTTTTTACATTGGGATTTGCACTTGTAGAGTTAGTGGGTTAAACAGGAGTGTTGGCCTGGGATTGATGTTTGGGGAATTGCTTACCACAGGGGTTGGATGGTGGAGGAGAAGGGATGGAGGGCTGAGGAGTCGGAGCAAGCAGAGTCTTATCAGCCTGTGGTGGGAGCTGGATGGACTGGGGAAGTGAGGATTTTTCCATAAATTAAAGAAATTCCAAAAATCCAAGCAAGTAAAATAAGTACATAGGAAAATTTCACTGAGACACACAGAGTAAGACAACTGAAAACTAAAGACAAAATATCAAAAGCAGCCAGTGAAGATGTATTTTATACATTCTTTTGAATGGAGCAGCAATGAGAAGGACAGTTGATGAACAGAAATGAAAGCAGTAAAAGACAAGGAGGCAGCTTGGAGAGCAAGCCCGCTGGACATGTACAGCCAACAAAATCAGGACAGTATAAGGAAAAGTGCAGAGCAGTGACAGGGTCATTGTGGGTAAAGTGAAGAGGTTATTCATTATGTAGATCAATAATAATAATTCCCAAGGAGTCTAGTATACAGAGAATTAAAATGCATGCCAATAACATAAACATTTAGAAAAATAAGTAAAAATGTTGAAGTTTGAGCATTATTGAAAACATAACGAATTTATTAATTCTCCTGAAACTTTACTATATTGAATACATGATATAAGGTGGCCATTGAAAGAATGCTAGATTATCAACAATATTATGTCATAAATGGAGGAAAATAGAATAATAAAGCAAAAAATGGAAAGGATGGAAAAAGAATGTATAAACCTAGCAGTCCAGTGGAAAATAGGATCAAACCCAATACATTGTCATTTACTTTGACTATACATTAACTAAATATTGGGTTTTAAAAGACTGAAATTATCAAGTAGGATAATATTGGTAGGTAAAAAATAAAAACAAAAATCATGAAGTGAAAATATTAGAAATAACAATATAAACAACGAATGTCAAGTATGGTGGCAAGCCATGTAACACATGGTAATTAGGAGGCTGAAACAAGAGGGTTATGAGTTCAAGACTTGCCTGCACAATAGTGAGATCATGCCTTACACACACACACACACACACACACACACACACACACGAATGTACACACAAAACACAGGCACATGTACACACAAACAAAGAAATAACAGTAACCTGCTTCAACATAACCAGGAAGGAGTGTGGGAGGCAGAAATATTCTATAGCAAAGTCAGGAACAGCAATGAGAGGGAATTCTATTGAGAGTGTGGGAACCTAAGGAGAAAGTGACAGAACTCTGAAGGAAAGAAAATGATTAAGAAAATGAATAAAAGTGCCACAGTAGCTTGTGAAACACACACAAGACGTATTAGAGTGTGAATAACTTACAAATCCAAGTAAAATTTTGTTTCCAGGGGTATTATCCTCGAAACTCATTTTAATGACCAGGAAAGATTAAATTATATTAGATATATATTATTTTCAAAGCTTAGGAAATGTGTGATAGACTTGGGGAAATTTCCCATCCAAATAGTTATAATAAAGAAGCAGTGTTGCATGAAGTGTCACTTGTCTGTGATAGAAAGTACAGCTTTGCATTAACCAGCCCTTTGTCACTGTCCCACAATTCCTGTGATTTTGACACAGCTACCTTGTCCTGAGGCATAGCTCCTAATTCTGGAGTTTGGGAACACAGTGCCTCTGTTGACTTAGTCCTGGTGAAGACCTTATGGAGGACTGCAGGTGGTGACAGCTGAATACAGTGACAGAGTAAGTGCTGCAGAGATGCCACGGAGGGCCAGACTTAATGATCCTCCTTAGAGGACTGAGGGGTCCCACACAAACTACCCCATGCCCCACAGTGAAAACCTTTTCATCAAATGAACTTCCCAGAGGTTCTACCATCATCCAACAATACTGCTCTGAAGGCCAAGCTTACAACTACAATGGACTCCTACAGAGCACAAACTTCTTCAAGACATACTTCTCTTCCACATCATGCTATTCTCATGTACTCCCTCCTACTGTGTTAGAAGAACAGCTAAATGTACTCCAGGGCACAGGGAGCTAAGTTTGAGGCATTAAAAGCATTTAAATAAGAAGATAAATGAATGTGGAATGTTCTGGGAACATGTATCTGATTTACAGAGACTAGCACTGAAATAGAGGAGCAATGAGTTATCTGACATTTTTGTTGTTGTTAAAATAGTATTTTTTTTCCTCTGTGGGTGTGCCTAGACTGAGATGCGTAAAATTTTTGACAAGTGGTGGTGGTCCACTTGGAGTAGGCAGGGCATAGAGACCATAGAACAGAAAAATTTGAGGATGGTAATCAAAAGCTAATGATGAAAATAACTTATTTAGCATTTGAACATTTCTCCTACGATGCTAAAAGCTGTCTAGTCAAAAGATCATAATCAGATGCAAAAAGAAAATGAAACTATCCAAAGGGAAGGCCTTTTAAGAGATGCTGAAGAAACGTACAGAAAGATACAAACAAATATAACAAGTTATTTCCACTAAAGTCATTCTTCTCTAACTTACTTATTTTTTATTTATGAGTTACGTGTGTGTCTGTGTTCAGGTACCAGTCAAGGCCAGAAGAGGATGCTGAATCTCTTGGAACTGGAGTTACAACGGGTTGTGAGCCTTCCATTGTGGGTGCCTAGAACTTAACTCAAGTCCTCTACAAGAGTAGCAAGACCAAACCATCTCTCTAGCCCTTAAAATCACAGCATAAAGGGACTTGAGACTCTTAATTTCTACAACTAGGAGTAACATGTACATAGTGCTGATGGATGTATTCACTTTGTCACTAAAACATGAAATACAACTCAGGGAAACCAAACCTTGCTAGAAAAAGATGCAAGGGACCTACAGTCACTCTTGATTATGATTTCTAAAATGTACTTCCCACCAAATTTCACATAAAATTAAAATTCAGGGTCATATAGAGCTGCCAATCAAAACAAGCAAATGAGAAATGCGCACAGTAAACATTTGGGAAAATAACATAGACATTTTCTCCTTTTATTAAATTTTGACTGAACAAATGGTAAGTGCTTTGGTCTCAGGCAAGCTGCAAGAAGAAATGATGACGAAGCTTAAGGCAGAATGTTTTAAAGATTAAAGTAACTGTATTCAATTATCTTAGTCAGATCTTCTCCTGACCTGATCATACCCTGTCCACTGAAAATATTGAATCTGTAGCCTTAAACCTGAGGGTTCCTAGTGCTTTTATGTGTTGCTGTATTGTCATGATTTTTAAGAGTGCAGATAGTGTTAAAAAAAAAAACACCCAGTTACACTGAAGTATAAAGTATGTTCCTAAAAATAGTTACTACTAAGAGAAATAAAGTAACTTAGATGTCTTGGGAAGAATGGAGCTCCTGTTGAAACTTTGTTCATCTGGAGGTTCAAGAAATATTACTAAACTCTAACTCTCATCTTTCCACTTAACACTATAGATAGTGCACCGAGAAAAAGGCTATGTAAAAACGTGTGAATGAAACAAGAGAATTTAGAGCAAATACACGAATTTGCCTCATTTAGCAACTGAGAAACCTCATTAGAAGAAGGAAAATAGTAACAGAATGTTCAAATAAATTTTGGAGGGACTTTCATAGAGAAAAATGAAATAAGAAAGAATTTAGCACAATGGGGGAAAGGATGCTTGTTTAAAATGATCAGGGGTTCTGCAAAAACACAAGTTATAAAAAGAAGTTAAGGGGAGAAGTAGTTCCAGTGATAAGAAGAACAGATGGAAAATACTTTTTAATCTGTAATTTTGAACATGGAATATTTATATATGATGATTTCAAATGTATTTTTACACTGTACTGAGTTTCTACACACCTTAGTTGGCTAAAGTAAAAATCAAAATATCACCATTATCATCCTCCACAAATACTAGTTGAAAATGTCTATGGGACAAACTGTTTTTCAGACTGTAAATACCCCAAACACGACTGCACTAAATAATTACAGTCTAATCGGCTGAGAACACATTGTTTCATTTAGCCATGAATTTTTTCTTTTATTCAGTTTACATCCACACAGTGAGTATTAACCTGGCACAAAAGGCCATTTATTAGAGAGGAAAAGGTAGATGACATAGATTAATTGGTTTCAGAGAGTTTATTAATAGAAGTATACTTGTGCGTATAAATTGGGCAAATTAATGAATCATACTTCTAATATTTACAGGACTAAAAAACAATATTGAGACAGAATAAGACCCTATACATTTGTGGGCAAAATATTTAAATGTTTCTCAATGGCAGAGACATGGGTGCCATAACGAGTTCATGCTATTGTCATTACTTCTGGTTAGTTAGAAAAAGAACTGTTTCTTCACAAAAGTGACAAAAGACCCAAGTACAAAAATATTCATAGGATTTGAGTACCGTGCTGCAACAAGGAAGGGCCATTTAGCAAAGTCGACAGCGGGGGTACTGAGATAGGAATACAGGAAAAGGAGGAGAATTGGAAATGGGGCCATGATTTGGCTTGAGTGTAAAAATACATCTGAGGACATTTCCAGCACAGGTGGTTTATGAGTTCATGCACTGGAAATACTCAGCTTGGTAGCGATGCCTCATTCTACAGTGGCAGTCATTAACACGGTGACTCATAACTCATCGAAGTGATGAGGAGGGACTGTTGAGTACTCGGGCCTAAGTGGAACATCTATATCAACCCTCCAAAGCTTAGGAAACATGGTGGAAGAGGGGGTGGAAAAAATGTGAGAGCCAAAGGACGGAAGGACTGCTATGAGACACTGTTCCTGGGTATGGCATGGCCATTGCCCTCATGAACTCACCACAGCTTTTGTTGCTCACACAGATCAACACAACAAGACCAGTTAACATCCCAGAAGGCAACACTAATTGAATTTCTTGCATCACAGAACAAAAGGGAGAGCACATGAAGGTGAAAGACAAAAAAAAAAAAAAAATGTACTTAAACATACCACACACACACACAAATATACCATACATGAACAATACCACATACCACATGTATTCCATACACTACATACAAACACCACACTACACCATGCACACACACTGTGCACTACACCATACACACAATGTATCAGATGCATACATCATGTATATTACCAGACACATGTATCACATTCCAACATACCACACATGCATAAACGTATACGTACATATCATTAAGCATCAAGCCATGATGGATGAAATATTTCAGATTATCAAAGAGATGGATGTAAGAACAACAGGATTATTTATACCTGTGAACTAGAAACTGAAAAAAATATCATCAGAGGGTGCTGAATTAATATGTAAAACTCCAATTGCCAGAACAAATTAGAATAAAGGGAACAGCAGTGAGCACGTAGAAGGAAAATGGGTACCACAGTACGCTGAAAGCACAGCAAAGTAAGTACAATTAGGAAGTTAGGGAAATGAACCTAGTAGAGAGTAATAGAAAGTGATACACATATGAAAAAGAACAAAGCAGAAAAGAAGAAAAAAGATCTAAAGGGCTGAATTAGAAAGTAGATGAAAAACTTGTTCAGCATAAAACATTAAGGGACAGAGTTAAAGATATGAGAAATATCAACATCATTTAAAACAAGAGCTATGGTGATAGGAGAATAATGGAGAAATAACAAGTAAAACAGGAGAAATAACAAGTAAAACAGAGTGAGAATATGCTGTAATTACAAAAAATAAAGCTATCTATTAAAAATCAAAGGGTCACTTTTTTTTCTGTCACAGCAGAATGCCGAATGCCGTTTATTGAAAGAGGGAGGAAACCTTAAATACAGGCTTACAGCACAATGGAGGATCCCCGGAGGGCAGGAGTTCGCTACCGAATGTTCTATATTCTTGCATCTAAGCTGTTTACACCAAATGCAGGATACACTAACTAAGAACCTCCAGTGATGGTTCAGTAAGAAGGAAACCGGCAGGGAATCAGCATAGGGAGGACATCTGGTCAAGGTAAGGCAGCAGCCACTCACAGTGGGGGGCCAGGGCCCACAGGTCCCCCCTTTTTACTAAAAAATGACCTTCTCACTTAGGTTGAGTGGGACGTCAGCAGATCACCTTACCCGTCATGGAGACACCTGCCTAGGCCACACAGGCGCTCTGGCTTAGGTTGATGACCGCTACCCAAGCATTACCCATCTCTAAATTTTTAAATACCATGGAGCGTTGATTAAATGTGTAAGACATCACGAATAAAGGAAAAGACTTACGTGAATGCATGGAGAAAAGAATGAGAATATGCCTAACAGGAAGACAATTATCAGCTTCACAATTCTTAGTAGTGAGAGGCCAAGAGGAAATGGAATAATAACCTCAAGTTATCCAGCTAAATTTTGAAGTGTGAGTACAAAATGCACACTTGTATATTTATAGACTGTAAGCATTTGCTGCTCATTGACCTTCAATGAGCAAGCTATGAAGAGACTATTGATATTTCAACAATAAAGAGATAGTTAACTGTCCTCATTCAATCACAAAGCCTTGTGATTATAAACTATATGCTAGACATTGTCATGTGCTGAGAAAAGAATGGTCAAAGCAAAGCAAAATAAAGTTCCAAATCCCTGTTACCACAATGCTTTCATTCATGTTGGGGGTAGTGAATGTAAAAAGTTACATTCTCAAACCTCAAAGGATGAACACTGTAAGACTAATAAGAGTGATTCAAACAACATATAATGGCCAGAGGGTTTTTTTTTTTTTTTTCTGAAACAGCTATTGCAAGACTCTACAGAGCAGTGGCATTTGTTAAAACATGGTGGATGTGGGGGGTGTAAGCAATGAGAACATCTGAGGGAAGTGAACTCGACAGAGGAAAACACCCAAGGCTAAAGGCTTACTTACCCGTGTTTGAAGAATAATGATGAAATCAGAAAGGTGCGTGAGCAAAAGAAGACAAGGAGATGAAGCCAGAGAGAGAGCAGCAGCTGCACAGCTGGAGAACTTGTAAGCTACCATTACATTCTGGGCTGTATTGTGTGTGTTGGGGTGGGGTGTGTGGGTGGGTTGCAAAGCTACTTGAGTGACATGACCATCACATTTGCCAGAGAACATTCTGGTGGCTGTGTTATGAATAGACTGAGAGAGCAAAAGAAGCAATAAGACATTTCAGTAACATATTGTAGCAGTCTAGGTGCTAATAGCTTGACCATGAAGCTAAGTTAAACAGAGTGACAAGTGCATGGATTTGGAGACACTTGAAGGCAGAGAGAAAGACGTTTGAAACTCAGAAGGACAGTATGAGATGCGTGAAACAGTACGGTTATGACTGAGTAAAAGGATTATAAGGTAGCAGTTGGAGAAACACTTGAATGGTAGTTTCAGATGAGGCCAGAGCTCGTGTGTCAGATCAAAAGTGTTTGTACTTGTGGATACTGGAAATCCATTTGCAGTATATCTTTGTCTGTTTGGAGAGCTGTAATATGTCTGAGAAGACTTGGAAAGATGGACTGTGGGTCTAACTTCAAATTGCAGATGGAAGTTCAGACTTGTATGCAGAATATGGAGCTTAAAGATGCTGAGGCCATAAATCGGAAGTGGTAGGCTAGGCTGCTAAGGGAAGGACAATGAAGTACTATGGCTTTTCTGATGATGATACTGAGACATAAATAGGAAACCTGGACATAAATCACTCTAAAACTCAGCTCTAGTAGAGAAGAAGAAAGCAGTTAGCAAATAAAACACTAATCGTAGGGGTGTGGTTTAGGGTCAAAACTCAAATATTTGGTAACAAAGCTCTGCTTATATATCATGAACAAATAGAACAACTGGGAATCATATTTTACGGTAGTTATGATGGTCGGCAGTTCATATTACTGCTGAAAAATATAGATCATTTTCCCATGAATGTGAGAAGTGGTGGCAATCAAGATTGCTACATAGCAGTTCCGCAAAAATAACACAGCATTAGGGTTTTTGTATTTTGTTTGTTTAATGATTAATTTAACGTCACTAAGAATTTTTATGCTTTGTTTCTTCACAGCACTCCCATCTGCATTCCAGGTGGCAAAGAGAAGGAAAGGCTGTCGATACAGCAACCGCTAACAGCTTATTTACCTTCAGATCGCCTCTGCCCGAATCACATGGCCAACCCCAGTTAAAATGGAGCCTGGGACATACCTCTTGGCTAAATTCATTGCTGTAAGTCAAGATTTTATTAGTAAGCCAGAGGAGATGAATAGAATGTGCATACAATAAGCAACTTTAATTCTCTACTGGAGCAGGTTATCAAAATGGGAACTAACTCAAGCAAGACTAATTTAGGAACAAATATAAACATGGTTTTTGTTTATAGTGGAGGCAGGAAGGTAGGAAGGGAAAAAGAAATGAAACAAAAGAAGAGAGGGGGGGAATGGGAGATAGAGGTAGAAAGATATGATTGGTTAAAAAATGCAAAGTGACCTGTGAGTAACTCTATCATGTGTTGCAAGCAGGTAAAGTATGTAATGGTTTAATATGCATTTTAGTTTGATGTCTGTGTTTTAGTCTCCCATGCTCTTTTTTATCCCTGTATCTCTTGGACTTTTGGAAAATTTCATTAAGTCATACCTTCTATTTCTAACTAATTAAATCCATCCACATTGAGTCCTAGCATTTAAAACTGAGGAATCCATGTAGTAGACTTCACCATTGCTTCAGAAAACAAGTTGATCTCAATCCTCGGGGGAGTCTTTGCCCTGGAGAAGATGGGAATGGGGACTGGGCTGGGGGGAAGGGGAGGGAGGCGGGAGGGGGGAGAACAAGGGAATCCGTGGCTGATATGTAGAATTAAATTATATTGTAAAATAAAATAAAATAAAATTTAAAAAAAAGAAAACAAGCTTTACAGTTGTCATAATAGCTTTTGGAGTAGTATCTTAGGCCTTGTGTTTCTTAGACATGCTGTCTAGTTGCAGGCCTCGTTGATCTTCATAGTCTGTTCGGAATATGCTTCTGAGTACAGAATCACAACGGCCCCTCCTATTGGATGTGCATGATGTGTACACGGGGGTGTATCTCCTATAAGAATACTAGGGACCTCAGATGTAGGTTGAAATTGTGTGAGGGTTGCTGACAGAGTGACTGGAGACTCAGAGGGCTCTTTTATGACCAAACACTTAGACAATACTTAGAGGATATTTTGTACAAGACTGGTCCCCAGGAGCTGTCATTTAAGAGAAGGAATGGACTGCCTTATATGCCTCCTCAGAACCCACCAAAGCTCACTGCTGAAATAGTTAATATTGATCAATGGCATGGCTTACATCCAAGCCCTAGCTATGAGTATTAATGAAATGCATTACTTCTTTAGCTTGCTGTTTTTCAACAGCTTATCCTTCTGTTCAACTGTTGGAACAACTGGATAGCCTTTAATCATGTAGCCTCACAGTCCCATAAGCCTTTCCCCTTTGGAAGACTTCACCTGACTCTATCTAAGCATGTGTGCTACAAAACAAATGGTATATGGTTCTCACTTGTTTGGGAACGGTCTCTGGGTTTTTCTTTGCTGCAATAGGATTGGTATAATCTGATGTTTGAATGTTTGGGGGCTGTTTGTTCCTGATTTTGCACAAGGTTCTAAATTTGCTTGCTTGCTGGACTGCAGACTTCATGTGCATTGAGGTCCCCAGCATTCCTGTAAGAGATACACCCAGTATATAAATAATGCCCATCCAAATCAGATAGGATTTACTCAAAAGTGCATATTAAACAGGCTATGGAGAGAAACATAATCAGCAGTTAGGCACCATGTTCAAGAAACTCTAAGGCCTAAGACACTGCTCCCAAAGCGAGTGCAACAACTGTAAATCTTGTTTTCTGAAGCAACAATGAATTCTACTATTTTTCTTTGGTTTCTTCTAATTGGTTTTTGGACCTAAGTTTACATCTAAATTCTTTACTAGTGAGTAAGTAAACTATATGCACATAGAATTCTTACATATAAAGCCTCACATGGGATGCAGTAAAGAAGTTATTTATCTTATTTAAGGCCATTTTTACACAAAAACATCTACATTGACTTTGTGTATTTTATCCAACCCTCACAGCAATTTTATGAACTGGTTACAAGATTCTTCATTTTCATAGATAAAGGAAGCAAAAATTAATAAGTATACGTCATTTTTGAAAGGGATATAAATGGAAAATGACAAGGTCGAGGTTCAAATGCTACATGTCCAATGCTAGAGTAACAGCCTCCACCTGTTCAGAACAGCATGAAGGAATCATGACTTCTAGACACTACCATAGTCACAAGCATGGGATTTGGCATACTAAAAGTGGAGCGAAGTCTGAGTGACAATAACCCTATTTAAAATAACATCCCAAACAACAATGCCTAATACCTCAATACATAGGTTTCTGAAGGAAACAGACAACCATACCATTTACTTGTTTGTTCTACACATATTCAGCATTTTCCTGTCAATACCCATCTTCTTCCTGGGACTGCACCAAAAGAGTTATACATTTGATGTTGGTGTGAAACGTTTCTCAACCCTGAAATCTTGGGTTCTGGATATTCCCTATGAGTTTTACATACCAACAAGCTAGTTATTTCTGTGCTTATGTCTCTCTATATGACTTTGTTCAGTAAGGCTAGCATTGGCCATGCCAAGCTTTGAATATCCTGTCTTAGAATCTTTTCACGCAATTTGACAGATTTATTAGGTATATCTTTGCCTTCCAGCCTATTGCAGAAGATGGTTTATGACAGTGTTTCTTGACTTGTGGGTAGTGACCCCTTTGGGGGTCAAATGACCCTTTCACTGGGATCACCTAAGACCATCAGAAAACACAGATATTTAGATGACAATTCCTAACAGTAGTGTAGCATGAATCTTAAAAGTTTTTATCGGCCGGGCGGTGGTGGCGCACGCCTTTAATCCCAGCACTCGGGAGGCAGAGCCAGACGGATCTCTGTGAGTTCGAGGCCAGCCTGGGCTACCAAGTGAGTCCCAGGAAAGGCGCAAAGCTACACAGAGAAACCCTGTCTCGAAAAACCAAAAAAAAAAAAAAAAAGTTTTTATCAATAAAATCAAACCTGGAGCCAGGTATTGGGGTGAAGCTAGAAGATCAGAGAATCAGAACAAGCCACAGCTACCTCACTTTGCCAATTCCCCAGCTAATCCTCTAATTCCCCAGCTAATCCAGACTGCATGCCTCTGAGTCCTCATCCAGAATGAATCTCAGCTGAACTGGTTCTTGAAAGCCCGAAAACTTAACCAGCCAAATGCTTCTAGTTTCTGGTTTTCACACCTTATATATCTTTCTGCTATCTGCCATCACTCCCTGGGATTAAAGGCTCACTTCTTGGGATTAAAGGCATGTATCACCGTGCCTGGCTGTTTCCAGTGTGGCCTTGAACTCACAGAGATCCAGAGGGATTTCTGCTTCTGGAATGCTAGGATTAAAGGCGTGAGTGCCACTATTTTCTAGCTTCTGTACCTAGTGGCTGTTCCATTCTCTGACCCCAGATAAGTTAATTAGGGTGCACAATATTTTTGGGAATACAATACCACCACACAGTAGCAAAATTACAGTTGTGAAGCATCAACGAAAATAATTTTATGGTTGGGGTCACCACATGAAGAACTGTATTAAGGAGTCACGGCATTAGGAAGGTTAAGAGCCACTGGTTTATGATGTAATTTATACTAAATAACAATTACTATTTTCTAAGTAATTTTTTAAGACAGTTTCTTAATTGTTTTTCTAACTTACTCTGGGACTGTTGCCGATAGCACAGGGATTGCCACATATCCTAGCCTCTTTAAGTTGAATGGAGAACATGTGGGTCAAGACACTTGCAGAGTCTTTCTGCATTGTAATGATATTTTAAAATTGTATTTTAATTTAATATAGCAGTGAGAATATGCCATTTTAAAAAACAACTCTGATCAAGTCCTTTTACTGTCTTTAGAGAGCTCTGACTTTCTGTGCTGATTTCATTAACTTGCCTTATAAAATTATAGAATTGTTTCACTGCAAACTAGGAACAAACATTTGGGAACAAGTATGGCTTATTTTTAGTAGTCATTAAGTTAACTCTTGGACTCTTAGCTAATAAGTTATTACCATAAGTTTTCAACATGTTTCGTATGCAAGTCAGTAGCCTTCACTGAGCAGTGAGCAATGGTGAGTTAAGGGTTGGTGACTAAAATGAGTTCACCATGAAACACTTCTTACACTTCAGTCTTGGGAGCTATATTCTTTCAAAATATTTTCACAATGTCTATTGACTACATAGAAATAAATAAGAGCTACAAATTCAAAACTTTGAAATGTTTTCCTTTGTTTCTTATTTAATAAAACCTAATTTCATTAGAATTAATCTTGGTGCAAAAATCTGTTTAATGTGTATATTTCCTTCTGTTATTATTAAGGTTATGCTAAAGATGTTTTCTTAGTACAAGTACTACTAGTAGTAGTTCAGATATGTTGCACACTTGTTCTCCAGGCTAAGTACTCTATGTGAATTAACTTATACAACATTTCATACATCTCATAGTAAGGGGTATTAACAGTCTTCTTTTATTAAGGGAAAAATAGGCTTGAGATGCTGGATTACCATCTTATTTATAACCTTAGATTTAGCTTAGATTAGAAATGGATATATCTAACTCCAAAGCTTGTGAACTTAACCACTGATCTACATGTTTTCACCACATTTATTAACTTTGTTCTGCTTCCAGTAACTTGCCCAAATTATATAAATATATTTTATTTATGTAAATATGAAAGGCGATATCATAGGTTGAAGCAACTACTTGTGAGGTCAATTGCTTACCCATTGATAAGCCTCATTTACAGCATTAAAACAGTATATATATATATATATATATATATATATATATATATATATATATATATATATATATATATAAAACATCTCTCTGTCATGAAATTACTCAGATTGTTTAAAGATGTTGGCACAGTACACAGGCTTTATATTTTAATCTATAGTCTAGAAGGTCAGTAGCCATGTCTCCTTCATTTTCAAGCATATTTTCTTATAGTGTAGCAGGTGATTCAAAGAACATTTACTGATTAATAAGTTATTTTCCAGTGTAATATGAATGCTTTCCATTGATGGAATAGCATCTAGTATATTAAAAAATTGGAATGGAGCACTAAATAATTTTTAGTGTCTATTGATATCTTTTATTTAATATTTTGGAGTTTGTTATGAGAGGTCCAGATAAAGTTCCTTCAAGTGTTACAAAACGTCTTTACTAAGACGTGATAATATAGCTAGTGTAGCTGAAGGTTAGTCCTCTGAAAGCAAACTGGAGTTTAAGTAAGCACAAACAGTATGTTTATGTCAAAGCATTTGATTAATCACGTGAATTTTTTTCATAAAACTATCCAGTGAGTGCTCAATGGTACTTTTTACCAAGAGCCACTATCATTCAGAAGATTAAAGATTAGCAAATGTGCATGGCATATTAACGTCACACGTTCTTTAGGCAATTAATACTGTCTGTCTTGAAATTTCCTGACTCACACTGGATAAACTCGGGACTCTGTCATCCAACCTCCAGCAGTTGGTCAAATTAGGGTAGCTTAAAGAAAGTTTAGTAAAGGGGCTATTTGCAAAGGCATGTCTAAGATTTAGGGGAACCACATGGAATCTAAACAAATATTTTTCAAGTTAAAAAAGTCCTTTAGAAATTGTGCTCAAATACTTCAATTTTGTATTGTGAATGTTTGAGAAAATAAGGATGGAAAACCAATTTGGAAGGTATTAGTTTTGAAGTGGAAAAATAGAATTTAAGGGTGTTTTTTAAAAATTCTTTATACTAAGTTGGTATTTGTTTTTAAACTGAAAAGCATTGTATATATTATGATGTAGATCATGATACTTTAAAATATGAATATATTATGGAATGGATAAATCAAGCTAATTGGCATTTGCATTGCTTCATGCACCTATTTATTTGTGGTGAGAATACTTAAAATCACTAATATTGATGAAAAAATAACACATTCTTGCCAAATCTGCAAGGTTGGTATAGGATTAAATAAAATCTCTATGAAAATGCTATGCAAATGTAAGGTGCCTTTTTTTAAGTGAAGAAAACAACCTTGTAATTATGCTCTTCATTTTTTCTTCTTTCATTGACATTTCCAAGAATACACAATGCTGTCTTTCTAATGATCCAGTTAAAATGCAATCAAATAATTATGAAATGATGTGATAAGTGTGAGAGATTAATTCTGCATCCAGAAGGGGGTTGGGCGAGGTTCCAGAGAGCAGGTAGTATGAGTTGGACCTTGACTATGGCCAGGAAGAGGAGTTCAGCAAAAAGGAAGGAAAGTACACAAGGAAGAATGTCACTGCTTTGTTGACTTGGGTAAGAAGGAAGCCGGTCAGGATGGCAGTGGAAAGGATGTGCAGAATGTGGGAGACAGCAGGAGATGAAGTTCAGACAGAAATATTATTAGTTAGAGATCTACAGAGGAACAGACCAGTGTGAACATGCATTAATTTAAATGTGCATAATTAATATATGTGTATTTAAAAACATTATATATATGTATATAATTGGAATTGACTCAGAGCATTATGGAGGATGAGAAATCCCAAGACTATTTGTCGTAGTCCCAGGAAAGCTGATGCTATAATCCAGTCTGATGTGGAAGGTCTGAGAACGGATGGAGGCAGACATGCTGATGGGAATTTCTGGTCTGAGTCTGAAATTCAGAAAGCAAGGAGCACCAGTGACTGAGCCCAGGAGATGGTGGTACCGAAGCTCAAAGAGAAGATGAAGATTCAATCTTCTTCTGCCATTGTGTTCTACTCAGGCCTTCTGTGGCTTGGGTGATAGCCGTACACACGCAAGTGTGACCTTTACCCAGTGTGTAAATTCAAATGCTCATTTCTTCTGAATTCTCTTCTCACTCAGGCAGCACGGAAGCCATGTTTAACCTACAGTCTGGACATCTTTTAGCTCCATCAAATTGATGTACAAATTAGTGATCACGGGACATTGTATTAAATTAAGATACCCTCCCCTCACAACCCACACACATACACTAAGGATAGTGAAGTTTATTCTTATTTATTTATTTGCATGGATAGTGGTACTTTTAAATCTGATCTTCATATTGGAATTCCCTGGGGAGCTTTTTAAAAATTACTAAGCCCAGGACCAATTAAACCAGAATCTCTGGGAATGAGTATCAGGCATAGTTTTCTTTCTTTCTCTTTTTAAATGATCCCTAGGTGATTTTAATATGCAGCTCATAATCAGAACCTGTACAGCAGAATGAATAAGAAGACATGGCACGATCTTCAGTCAAGATTTATTTCCTGGAGCACCAGGCAGGCAAGCCAGCTGCCTTTGCACTTATCCTCCGGCAGACTTCCTCCTGGGCATTGCACAGACACCCCAGTCAGACTTTCAACTGCACCCTTTCCTATGTCCCAAACATAAACTCTGTAGAAAATTCTTTATTTTAATGAATGTCAACAAAATGCATTCAGTACAGAAATCTCTTAGTCATTTCCAAGTCCCCGCTTCCACAATCACCACATTCTCTCTGTCCCTCCTAATCATTCACCCAGGCTGCCAGGCTTCTCCCCTGTCATATTGTCATGTGCGAGGCCAGGCCTCTATTTCCTCTCACCTGGACAGTAGCTGGAATGCCAGCTAGAATTTTGTCCCATTCCATTCACTTTTCTAGATAATTGCCCCAATGACCTTTAAAATATATAGACCTACAAGTCATTCTAATATTGAGCACTCTTTGATATTTTCTCTTTTTTTTTCTGAAAATTAAAAACATCTCATTTTTAGCTCCTTGCTTCTTTCTTTTTGCTGTCCTTCTCACAGAGGTGACCAAACCCGCTGTGTGTCTTTCATGGAGCTCTCTGCACCTGGTACTTTTCACCAGGACAGTTAGCACGTTCTTCAGCCTCCCTCCCATCACTCACATCTGCCTCTGTGAGCCAAGAAAAGTCTGTATCACCCTTATCAAGATGTATTGGACTGTATTTTAACTACCCTTTGATTTCATAGTTTCCTCACCTGTATAGGTTTCATAGTATCAGGAAAATGTTTTTCTTGGTTATCATTATATTCTAAATGCGTAAATCAGTGGCAAATTAGTGGCAAAATGCGAGCTTGGTATATTTGTTGTTTGAAAGAATAATGATGCTGACCTTGGGGGTGTGATGACAGAAGGATGTACGATACACAAGTCCTTTCCTCAGAAGTTTGCAGTCTTCTCGGAAGCAGACAGGTTCGTATGATGTGAGAAGCTATTTCAGGTAGAAAGCTATGGAGCTCATAGTGGTGACATCTCATTCAGCCTTGGCAGGACTGGAGACAGGTTACTTGTGGAAGGTGTGGTGATGAGTGGATCTCTAAGCTTTATCTCTAAAGATGAAAATTTTGCTAGAGCAAGAGTTGGGCCAGCTAGGATGGATCTGAGATGATGGAGTGGATATGCATTTGGAATTTGATCCCAATGGCAATTAAAAGCTAACAAATATCATAAGCAGGCCCTTGATACCACCTCACTTGGTCACTGGAGTGATCAGTGAATGACACTTGGAGACTGAAAAGACCAGAAGGTAAGCCTAGATGGCTCAAGGGAAAGGTGTTCTTAGTACGTGTGCAGAGATGGGAACGAATGAAGACATGAGCAAGAAATCCCAAGAGGGTTTGATAGTTGACAAGAGAATGGAAAAGAGGGGATAAGAATGGAAGTCAGTCTCGTCTCTATAACAGATTGTCACAGATTTCCCATAGATCTGTGACAGGGATCACAGGGGGAAAACAAGATCAGCTTGGAGCACTAGCAGAAAGGAAGATTGGTTTACATATGGGACATCACTCTAGGACAAATTGTGTTCCTTATTCTGCAAAAATTGTTGAAGATACCCTCAGTATCTCAGAACGTGGCTGATTTGGAAATATCATGATTTTGGATCGATTCTGAAGTTACCCTGGAGTAGAATGGGCCCCTCTCCCAGTATGACTGCTGGCCTTCTAAGAAGATGGCTACATGAGGACAGGAACACAAGGGGAACACCCTGTGGAGATAAGGATGTCTGTGAGGCATCCACAGGCTGAGAAATGTCAATCATGGCTGCAAAAGATCAGTCTAGCAACAGGCAAGGGAGGCCCTGCTAACCCTGTGACTTCAGAACTGTGAGATAATAATATACTGTTACTTTTAGCTATTCAGTGTAGGTTACTATATTATAGCAGCCACCAGAAATGAACAAATTTTGTAACAACTCTATTGATATTCTGGAGTATTTACCACATGCTGGTCAATGTTCCGTACATCTATGCCTATCAGTTAGCTTAATCCTCAGGCAATGGTATCATGTTGGTACTGACATTATAAAATTATATACATATATATATTATTATTATTATTATTATTATTATTATTATTAAAAACTGGAACATTAAAGAGCCCACATAACAGATGGGAAAACATGAGAAAAGAAAAGGAAACATTTGGGTTATCATTACCTGGCTAGGACAATCCTTGCTTTTGAAAACCCACCATCCTCAGGAACCACTCTGGAAGAAAGAGGTCAGCAGGAATCACATAACCTGAAAATCAAGCCTCCCCACAGACACTATAGAAAGTGTACTTAGCTTATACAGTATTTCCTGTGAGTACTTGTTTCTCTATCATCTTTGACTATCTGATAGAATACAGCAATTTTTTTAATGACCATTCACTGGGCAATGACACCAGCATAGAAGAGAAAGGAGTGAGTTCCTTTTCCAGACCAAGTGTTACAGATAGTGTCCTTGGGTCTACATAGTGAAGGGCAAAGGCATGTCATTTAGATGTAAAACAAAGAAGCACATTTGGTTTGTTTCAAAGTTGCCGTTTGTATCCACAGAGCTGTTCCCACGGAGGATGGAGCCTTCTCTGCGTCTTTGCCTAGTGCCACCCAGGCCCAGCTGAACATCTTAGGTAGTCCCCATATCTAGGGGTAATTGCATTCTGACTCTATTTGTTTCCCATCTAATTAGCAGGGAACACATTTTTGTAGACGTTGATCTCACTGGAAATATATATCCTACCTGAGCCTGCAAAGTTAGGACATGATTTCCACTTGTAGCTGATGAAACCAGTTTTGGAATCTGAGGAAACAACAGAGGTAACTTTCGCTGCCTTGGTGGATTAGTTTTGAGGAGTGATTTGTATGATACTGAAGTATGTGGAAATTGAGATGAGGTAGAACAGTGGTTCTCAACGCGTGGGCTGTGGAGTCTTTCACAGGGGTTGTTTAAGACCGCCAGATATTATGATTCATAACAGTAGAGAAATTACAGCTATGGAGTAACAACGAAAATAATTTTATGGCTGGGAGTCACCACAACATGAGAAACTGTATTAAAGGGTCACAGCGTTAGGAAGGTTGAGAGCAACTGAGTAGAAGAGATTTGGGAAAGTAGAAAGTACTATGTAAATGTATTCTCTTTTTTTAAGAGTATTATCTTCATTTTACTTATTTAAAAATTCTTCATTTTACATACCAACCACAGTTCCTCCTTCCATCCCTCCTCCTGTTCCCTTCTCCCCGCTCCCACCATCCACTCCTCCAAAATAGTAAGGCCTCCCCTAGGGAGTCAACAAAGCCTGGTACATTCAGTTGAGGCAGGACCAAGCCCCTGCCCCCTGCATCAAGGCTGAGCAAAGCATTCCACCCCAGGGAGTGGGCTCCAAAAAGCCAGCTCATGCACCAGGTATAGATCCTGATGCCCCTGCCAGGGGCCCCTCAAACAGACCAAGTTACATAACTGTCTCCCACATGCAGAGGACCTAGGCTGGTCCCATGTAGGCTCCAGAGCTATTAGTCTATATAGTTCATGAGTTCCCGAGAGCTTGGTTCAATTGTCTCTGGAGATTTCCCTATTATGATCTTGACCCTCCTTGCTCATATAATGCCTCTTCCCTTTCCTCACCTGGACTCCTTGAGCTCAGTCTGGTGCTTGCCTGTGGATCTCTGCATCTGCTTCTATCAGTTACTTGATGAAGGCTCCAGAGAAGCTAGAGCCTTCATCCAGTAAATGTATTCTTATTCTACATGGTTAACAATCTATTCAGCATACTGGCAACTGAAACCTTTGTAGAAGCCTTGGAGTGCAATTTAAACATTATCCAGAAAAAAAAAAAATGTAAGAATTGATTTCTATTCCATCTGGAATAGTCCTTAGATTATTATTATACTTTTAAAATAATTAATGCTTATTTGTACTTAGCTGAAGAGGTTGTTACTGTGACCCTTCATCTAGAAGTGACACAATGATCAACACACAAACTTTATGTACTGTTTGTTTACAGTCTCAGAAAAGAGACTGCCACCCTAAGTAACTCACTAAGTCAGAAGTCAAGGTTAGAGCATAAACTTGATCTTCATTTATGTACAGGATTTCGTGACCATTCCCCCTTCTGTGAAACATTTATAGGTATTACATTTATACTTTGATACCTGAATGCCTAAAGAACTAAGGACTCAATTTTCAGCTTTTGGGTTCTGGAGCTGAGATACAGGTAAGCCAGGAGGCTGCCACATCAGCTAATAAATAAAGCCAGCAGGGGCCACACTTCTTTGTTCATCTTTGCAAAGCAGACATTAAAAAAATGGGTAGGCTTATATGCTTTTATCATCATATGATTCTGTGATGCCCAGTATTGCTATGTTCATATTCTGAGAACTCATATGCTTAAATGTCATTCTGGCTTATAGCAATGTTTTTAATGACCAATCATTTAGCAATGAGTCTCCACGTTTCCTTGGGATATACATTCAGAGTCTTGGAAAGTGAATCTCCAGGTAACTGTGAATGTGGAAGTAAGGCAGCTGATGTCTGAGGACTTGAGAAAGTGGCATCTCACTCTGGCTGCGAATATGTTATTATTGTTCAAACACAAGTATTCTAATCAGCAGGACTTTAAATTCATATTCACGAGAGAGTGTGTACCAAAGAGGAACAGAAATACTGAATTATGGTTGTCCAAGGGATTAATTTATATTTATTTAGTGCCAGCTAACACATTTTTTCATGGTGCATAGATATGCTTTAGTGATAGCCAACGCTTGCTCTATTGTTATAAGTGAGCACATAAAATTCATCAAAATTAGAACTTATTAATATATATTTTATATAAAATTTTAAATTAACCTGTTTCCTTTCAACTTTTATGTATTCATAAAATTCAGAATAAAAACTGTAAAATAATAGCAAAGAATAGACTGCTGTCACTGACCTGTATTAGCCAGGAATGAGAACCCAACTGGGTTAGATAATGATTTGGGAATACCGATAAAAGGGTTTGTAGTTACACAGTATTCAAAAATCTCTATAGATTTTTAAAATAATTATGTTAATGATCTGATTACCAGAATAAGTCAGCTCAGGCACCCTCTCCACTATTGCTAGTAGTCTAAGCTGGGATCATCCTTGTGGACTACCTATGGTGGGACACCTTGCACAGCCTTGACGCAGGGGGAAGGGCTTGAACCTGCCTCTACTGAATGTACCAGGCTATGCTGACTCCCCATGGGAGGTCTTACCTTTTTGGAGGAGGGAATGGAGGTGTGTTGGGGGGGAGGCTGGGAGGCAGGAGGAGAGGGAGATCTGTGGTTGGTATGTGATATGTTGGTATGTTGGTATGTGCTATGTGGTATGTGGCTGGTACAATGAATAAAAAATTTCTTAATAAAGAAATAATTATGTTAGCTTACTTTGAAGCACTACTATATTTTTATTGCAGTAGTTATTATAAGCTATGTCTGAATGGCTTCACACATAAGTATTAATAGTGAACACAGCTAAACTGAAATATAATTTTCTGTATGTGTACCCATTTGCAAACACATGTCTATAAATAGATACAGCTACTTCTCCTCTTGGATTTTGTCATCCTGGTGCAGTTTTACTTTCCCATTCATACTAAAGAAAGCACATCTTTAGGTTGTGATTTACTCTTAATTCTGAACATTCCAAGTTATATTGGTTTAAAAAATGGACTAGTGCCTTCCACTAGTTAACACATAAAGAGGCATAAACCTCTCCACTATGGGTTAAACATGGAGATGTCAGCATGGACATGTGGCGTTCCACAGCTTATGAAATCAACCATAACTCTATTTTTTAATATTCACCTCTCATCCAACTCATAACAATGCCCTGAGAAAGTGTGCCTGGTACTGCAATCCACTTGGTGCTATGCACGGCTGTAACTTTGGAAAGCAGTAATTTCATTGTTAAATGGCAAATCAGTGGGGTTATCTCTGTGACCCTTTTCTTCCATCTTCCAGTGCCAGTATATCTTGTGCATGACACTTGATCAGTGAAAGATCCAAATAAGACTTTTTAGCTCTTCGGCATGACTGACATGAACATGATAATGTGATATTCTTTATCCTGCACTTTCGACCCTACGGATAAGATTCAGCTGGACATCATCATGCAGGTGATGTATGAGAGTGTAATCTAATTAATTCTGCAATGACTGAATGCTGTGTCTTTTAGAAGTATCGGCTTGCTTACATTGCTCATGTCACATTTCCAAAATAAAATGTTTAGTGCTGTAGGAAGAAAACCTTGGGAATATTAAGGGGAAATACTTTTATTTGAATAAAAAGTCCATACTTTGAAGTATTGTCAATTCAAACATGGATATGAGGTTTTGCCTGTGCTGCTCAGAGAGAAGAATTTTGTCATTATTGAGATCCCTTTCCAAGCTGAGCATAATACTTAGGAATTTGATGCTCCAACTTAACTGGTCAGTTATCAAAGGAAAATTCAGTAAGCTGAACGGAAGAAATCATCAAACAACTATTTGGACAAGTGTTAAAGTTTTTAACTAAACATGCAAAACATTGTCACACTGTCTGTCAGGGTTCTTGTTTCTGATATTTTTTCAAAAATGTACTACAGGACACTACAGTTCTACATAAACCAATGACAAACACTTACACATAAAATCCCAGATCACCAAATAAGATGTGGACCATAGTCAGAAACCAGATCTTTATGTGTAACTGTCTTTAGACTAAGTGGACAAGGTGACAGAGCAGCACAAATCATTTGATGTACTTTTGGGTTGAACTCTAAAAATTAGCTGAAAAAAATTTTTAAATCAAATTCTCCACCTTTAAAATATTTTACTTCCAAGAAAACATTTTAAAATAAAATATTAGCCTCTCTTTTGCAAGGCCTGGGTAGATTGAGCATTCGTTCTTATTTTATGTTAGCCTTTTGCTTTTTAAGCAAATTCACTGTTACATGGATATTATCAGATTGCAGAGAGTGATAGTGTGTGTTAGTACATGCATGCCTGTGCATATTGTTGTATGGGCATTTATAATTATTCTTCCATTTCTAAGAAGTCAAGTGATTTAGCAATATAGCTTTTTATGCTCCCATATCTTACAAAATACCAAAGTCTAATTGTTCTTTGCAAAACTGATCTTACTTTTATTATTCCATCCATTTATGACCATGTCTGGACCTTTTGGGTCCAAACATCTTTACAAAAGGAAATGTTACTTCAGTGACAACTTCATTTCTATATGCCGGTAAATTATCAAGTGAGGAAAGATGAAGCTGGAGTAGATAAACACTAGGATGTTGTTTGGTTGAAAAAAAAAAAATGCTTAGCTCTGTTTATTCATTCAAATTCTATGGAAATTAAAAGGTGCCCCTGACTCATTTAGTGCTCTTTAACATTGTGCACTGACTTACTGGTGGGTTTCCTATTCTCACGTTACAGCACAAACACACACACACACACACACACACACACACACACACACACACACACACACAGAGGCATGCACCATGCTCAGTTACTATTTATACACTATCATCTGCCAGGGTCTTTGAAATTTCTGTTTTGCATCAAAGACAAAGCTTTCCTCTCTCTGATGCTCATTGAGGGTTTCCTGATACAGGAACATAATTAACTCTTTCCTGGCTTAATTTCTGCATTTTAAAATGTAGGCAGATATGGACAAAAGTAGAGCACTCAATCCACAGGGTGGCCATTAACTGCACTCCGTTCCTGTATGTTCTCAATTCAGACCACAATTACTGTCAGGGAATGGCCCGGGAAGCTCCTTCATGTACGCAAACAGGAATACTATTCATTAAAGAGCACTTTCAATAAAATACAATCTCTATTTTTTAATGAATATTTGAGAAAGAAAATACAATCTTGGGTTCAGAAACCTGCAAGACGGTTATTATTCTTTTAATAACGTAGACTGTCTCATGTACATACACTGACAGTTGGAGGAGAGGGCAGAAATGAGATGGCGGGGTTTAACTCAGAGGAAATGAAAAAGCCGAGCCACTGCAAACTGAGTCAATGTTAAATAAGGATTTCCTGGGAGCGCCTACGGCAGCCATGGCTTGCTTTGGGTTTTATTGATGTCCCAAGGATGGTAGATTCTACTTAAATCTTTGAAGCCCAGTTAAATATAAGAACATGGGGCACTTTAGAAACTGAAAAACACTATTAGGCTCTTCTAAGACCTGCTCTTTCTTCAAGAATTTACCACTCTGGACCTACTTCTTTTTCTTTTTCTTTTTTTTTGCTTAAGGCATTTTCAGTTTTAATGATTGTTAGTTTTACGTTTTTAGATTGCTGGTTCTGATAACATGACTAGTTACAGCTTTCTAGAAAATGAAATCAGTGTCATTTAACGCTCAAGAAAAATGTCTACAGCCTTTTCTCTTTAAGAAACTTTAACCATGAATCATTCCTAATAAAAATAAAAGCAAGTATAAGCGCCATACTGCGCACATGGGAACACACACACACACACACACACACACACACACACACACACAGGCACATAGAATACACATGTATTTGTAGGGAAATGAGCCAGGACATGTGCTAAATGCCGAAGCTGGTTGCTCCGGGGGCAATGCAGTCCAGGGACTTGCCAAACGCTCCAGAGAGCAAAAGCACTCTACAGGGACTGTTTCTGCTTTCACCAAAACATCCCAGGAATTCTGCTCTTCAAACAAACCTTCCACTGAAGAATTAAATTGTACTTTCCAGGAAACAATCGGGTCACAGTTCTTTAAAGGCGTGACAAAATAGGTAGAATTAAAACATTAAAGCACAAACAGTCTCGGTTTAAAACGCGCCATCTTTTAAAAGAAAAGGTAGAATGCTAATTTAGCATTTCTCTGAAGAAAGCAAGTTTTTTCATAAAGGCCCGAATTCACAGTGGGTTGAACAAAACCAGCCCGACTCTCCACAAAAGAAATCAACTGCCAGTTTCCCACTTATCATCAACATCCTGGTATTAGTCTCCGCTAATAGAACGACGGCTGATTTTAAAGGAAGTTCCCTGAAAACAAATCCTTGTTCCCAGGTTGGCTTTTCCGTCTGGTTGCCCGTGGAGAGCGTGAATAGACGCTATACTGACCGAATGTTTGGGAATCGGGGAACAGTAGACATGCCTTTCAACATTTCATAAAGCAGGCTGTTCTTCCTCTTGCCCACCAGTGCAAAGGGGAAAGAGTAGAATTACAGAGACAGCGTTTTGCCCGCGTGTGCCAGTCACGCATGGAGTGAAAGGCATTACCCTTTAAACAATTTGGGAGTGGATGCCGTTAATAGGTAGGACAGATAGTTACAAAGTCCTGATTAACTACAAAGCGCAGAGACACGTGCAAACTTGTTATGCGGTGAAAGGGAACAGACAGAGGCGATTATTTACCGTTCTGGGGACCCAGTTGGAGCCGAGCTAGGGGGTTCCGCACAGCAACATTGCCCTCTTTTGGTAAAACAGGGCACAGTGTGTTTACCTCACTCTCAGGTGAAAGCATTTCTTCAGGACACAGAATTTTCCACAGCAAGAAAAACGACACAAACGAACACAGCAGAGAAATGGGGAGGTGAATGCTTTTGCGTCCAGAAGACTGACCACAATCTCCCCAATAGTTAGGCGACCGGACGTGCTAACAAAGAAACCTCTAGACTCAGTCTTTCTGTGATCCCTTTTCAGCGATGGTGGGGATTATTTACTCCTTAATTTGTCCTTGATAGCTTCAAGCCTCCTCTAATCAAATCAGAATCATAGAGGGCTCAGAATGTGACCAAATAAAACAAGACCTAATTCTTTGCAAGCCTCCCCCGCCCCCATGCTTCAATATGGAGGGAGTCGGTCTGCAGTGAGAGCTGAAGTCACTCAATAGAGCTGGTCAGCCAGCACCGCACTTTGTCACTTTCTGGTTCTAAGGACTCCGCAGTGATTTAGGGCAGCGACGACAGAAAGGGGCTTGATTACATCAACAAAGGGAGAAAGCCCTGCCAAGACAAGACACAAACTTAAGCTAAATACTTTTATTCTCGTTGAAGGTGCCCCGCACCACTCTTTCAACCAGACGGGTTTCAGCCTTGTCTCCGTTTCTAATCTCCCTTTCTCTTGTACGTTGAAGTCCTTCCCCTGACAAATCATTATTATGGGAGTTTTCTAAGTAAAACTAGGTATCTGGAGATGTCCAGTGCAAAGGCAGATGGGCTGAGCCAGTTAGGAGGGTGTGTTATTCCCTCCCCCGTGATATTAAACACCACCCCGGCTAAACATGTGACCTTCACTATCTTACAGGCTTAATGTTTTTGAAGGAAGGTACCCTCTCTTAATGATCATGGTTCTTTTAGGTACCAGGGCAAAGTAAGTTCATTATCTTTCTTTAACAGTTTGGGATAACATTTACTTCACAAAAGGAGGGTGACCATTGAGTCCCATTGTTTTTCCCTTTAATCCTCACTAAATAAAAGGTCAGTAAACTTCTCTGCAGGTTTCCGTTCTTGAGGTGAGAGATGTAGCTCACATTTGTATTTGTAAGCTGTTCTTCATCTTCTTTTCATTCTCATGATTTAGAAAGTCCACAGCATTGTGTCAGCATCATTTTCAAAGTAGGATCTGAAAAGAATCAAAGTTTAACGTTTAGCTCAAAATTTCTTTATAAGATTTATTTGCAAAAAAAAAAAAAACAAAACAAAACAAAACCAAAACCAAATGTTTGATTCTCTACACTAGCAGTAACAAGTTCTACATAAAATTTCTGAGAAACCATGTCGCTGTCCTTTCCAATCAATTTGGACTGCCTTCAGTTAGCTGCCGCTCTTACTGAGGCACGCTTACACATCATGTTCCTATCAGTTACCTTATTTTACCTTTACAGAACCCTGGTGAGGTAGACAGGGTCCTACAGCTCCCAGCAGATCTTGTCAAATTACTGACAGACAGTGAGGCTGGCGACAGAGCGCTCATGTGATACCCCCCACAACCCCCCAGGGGTGTTGAAGGCACAGGTGGAGTGAAACCTGCCATAGGTCTACTGTTTTTTTTTTTTTTTTTTTTTTTTTTCCTTTCACATCTCCTGGTTTTTGGGACCATACAAGTTAGTTCAAAAAGTGCCCCAAACTGTAGGGGGTGGAATTTTAGCCCAGCAACACCTCCTACCAGCATGTAGAACTTTAAGTTGTACAGAAAACACTGTAAAATTGAAACTGAACGTGGGCCTTTGTGTTCATTCCTTCTAGAGTGATGGCAAACTACAATATAATCTTAACAGAAGCATATTTTACATGGTATCATATCCCACAAGACGTAAAGCTCTTTTGTGTTCTCAACTCCTTCTCCAATAAATACTGCTCTGCTTCACAGTGACAAATAAAGCTATCCGTTAACACTCCTGTTCCGCCATGATCACACTGACATTTATCTCTCCCACATCCAGGGGCACCTCTCTCTCCACACTGCATCTCTCAGCCTCTGCAGGATTCATACCTGAGGGGAAGGAAACTAATCTCCTCGTGGCAGTATTTGAGGGGCACGCAGGTGGCAAAAGCAATTGTATAGGTCTGCCACCAAACACAAACAGCATTCCAGGTAAGCCTTGCTAGCCAGCATCATTTTGTTAGAGCATATTTTCACTGAATTCCCCTCTGAACCCAAGGAATTTGCTTACTATTACCTGTAGAAGAATATGTCCTTGTGCAAATTTCTCTTGGCCAAAATATGCAAGCCCTTATTACAGTAAGAAAGAATTGGTTCCCTGTAGTAACCTATGTCTTTCTGCATGAATGTCTTCATTGACCTTTGAGGCCAGCAGCATAATTGGGGTGTGGGATAAGGAAAGAAATTTATTCCAGGACAAAACAAAACAAAAATCGGTATGGTTGCTGTTTTTTACGTATGGAAAGACAGGCATTTTTACCCCCTGTCTCTGTGAGTGCCAACATGGACAGACACGCACTATGGATGCAGAGTAACTGGTGTGGCTATTTCATTTTCACATAGGAAATATAATTCAAGCAAGATTCAAGTGACATTTTCCAGCATGATACTCAAGTTATAAATAATGATGGTTCTTGCACTTATTTTTTTCTGGACTAAAATGAATGCAAAATGACATAAATGGGCATTACTGCTATAATTTAATCAGTCGGTCACATAGTGCTCATGCTAGTGGCAAAAATCTAAAAAGCATTTTCACTTTCTTTCTTTCTTTTCTTTTCTTTTCTTTTTTTTTTTGTTCATTTGGACTCTGGCAGGTAAAACAAGAGGGCTCAGGATATTATTAAAGGTTGCTGTCATGGGTTCCTTACAAGAGTCACACAATATCTTATTAGTATGCTCTGAAACACTGTCTCATTTCTTTGGAAAGTTTCAGCTTCCTGATTTTTGAAATACTTTCAGACATTTCACAAGCGGCTGCATGTTTGCTGTACCAGTACATATTTATGCTTTATGAGAGTCATTATTGTTTCTTTTCAATATCTTCATTAGTATTAATTTGGTCTTCTGGGCTAAGGGGCCAGTTTGGAGAAGAAGTACAGCAGGTAAATAAAAATAAGTGAACTTTTGAGAGCAGACACTGCAAAATTATTTGGGTTGGTTAAGAATTTGTGTGTTCTCATGCAAGTTCTTTAGTTCTTCTGATGCCTAATGTAACCAAGTCTTGGTGGTTTTCAAGGGAAGGATGTGGACAATCACTTTAGTTAGCACGAGCTTTCTGTGAGTCATTTTTTAAGATACATCTCTGGAAGGTTGGACATTTTCCTCCAGCAACAATGTAATGGTGGCTAGAAACTGGGACCATTTTACCCCTCCTACTGCCACTCAAAATGTTGTTGGCATCATTGTCTTACATTTTCAGAGAAAATTTATTAAAATTATTGGCTGTTTTCAAACTAGTAATCAAACACCAGAGAAAAATAATAAAATTGAAAAGGACTATTTTTGAGAAGCTCGTGCTTGAGAAAAGCAGGTTTAATTAGAGGAGGATGAGGATGTGGGTGGAGCCTGTTGTGGGGCTTCTGAAGGGGACTCCTGGGCACACTCAAGGGCTCTCAGGTGCGTGGAGCTGCCTGGTGATAGTGTCTAATTTCACTTCACAATTTGAGACCCCACTTCATTCTTTATTACAGGTGTCTCATGAATGCTTATGAACCATAATTGAGGTCATTGTTTCTCTGTGTGTTCTCGAACGGGAGCAATTGCTAAGGGAGAAGTGATTATCTTGGGAGAACCATGCAGGAGATAGCAAAAGGAAAACAACAGCAACAAACATCCCACACACAGGTTTCCTGAGAGGAAAGAAAAAAATTACAGACGCTGCTTGTCTGAAGAGTGGATGCAGGGCAGTGTGTCTGAGTCCTGAGTGTGGCTTATGCACATATCCCTGAATAGGACTACCTCTCTCCAAAAAGCTAGTGGAAGCAACAATAAGGCTAGTCCTGTGAGAATGGGATGAGTAAAGCATCCTTATTTGGTGAGATACTTGCAAGGTTGGAAGTTGTGCTCCGTAAGGAAAGAAACTGAGAGACTAATAGGTACAAAGGCCTCCCTACGTTCATTTCTCTGTATTTTAAAAACTCTGTATTTCTCTGTATTTCCTATACATTATTCTGTGAAATAATCTATTAACATATACATATATGTACATATATAAATAAGAAATAATGCTTATCTTCTATGTAAAAGAATATGGGTATATAAAGATAGGGGAAAAAAGAAATAAAGTCAAAGAATTTGTGAACACAGGCATTTTTACAAAGGGTCTACAACTACAACCACTTTCAGAATTCACTTTTCATTAACTTTGAAAAAAAACACATATTTCAAAAATTTGAAAGTCAAATGACTTTGTAAAGGGATATGTTTAACAGTGAAACTGTTCATTTAAACAATATATATACTTAACAGGGTTCATAGCTGTATTTACAAGAAGAGAACAACCCCATATCATTCCATTTCCTCCACTGATTACACATAACACACTGATACTATTTCTTATTAAAATATGTAACAGTTTTGAAGTCTGCCATGTACTTCATCTTTTCATTAGAATCTCATGAAAAACATTCTATGCGAAGAAAACAAATTCTATGAGAGATTCTGCTTCCTAATTTGTTTAAGGTTGCAATACGTATCTGGTATAAATTGAGGCACAAATTTTCCAGATTCAAAAATCCTTTGCTCTTGACAGTCATATGTGCTTGAAAACATACTCTACTGAGGAGCAAAATCAGAGTAGATATGACCATTGTGGTCATTGGTCATTGTGTCCTTGCAGAGGTCTACAAGATGACTCAACATCAATGCCACTGGTCGCAGATGGGGAAAAGTAACAGAGGTTAGGCAGAGATTCAGAGTCATTACTGCTCCTGAAAAAAATCCTTCATACCATTCTGATGTCTGGGTTGTTTGAGCCCCACTATTCTTTCATCTAGCTTTTTTACTTGGTCCTGTCCAGGGTAAGAACATGTTCAAGCTGTACTCATTCTTCACCCAGGAAACAATTAGATAGTAGACAATGATTTTGTTAGATTAGAACTATTGTTAATAAGGGAGCCAATAAATAGTTACACATAATTAATTGTAGTCACTGAGGTAGTTTTTAACTTTTGACTTTTTTCACCATTGGCTTTTAATAATATTGATATACTTGTAGTTTACAATGGCTGACTAGAAGCACATTTCCTCTGTTTTTCCCTCTGGGCTTCCTCCTGTAGGAATAGATTCTTCTCCATGGATGAGGGAAAGGAATGGGAAAGCTGCAGAAAAGAATAAGCAAGAGTTGTAAAGAAGTTGGAAGCCAGTTATCTGTCAATGGAATCACTGGAAAGGCTGGGCTCAGAGTTTATCCTATTAGAGAAAGCTTCTCTGAAGTTCAGGGATGAAAACCAAGGAATAAGTTAAAATCCCTAGAAAAGGTCAAATATAGCAACTGTTTACCTCCAAGTAGGTAACAGATAAGTCATTAAACAAATGTTTTACAGTGTTTATCTTCAGGCCAAATACAGTGTGGAAGCTCTTCTCATTCCTGAATTCAAGAGACTGATAGGATTCAGGTCCTTACCTGAGATGTTTTCATCACTTCACTCCGCAGGATCCTATTTAGAATTCTTATTCACAAGTAGACTCAAGAGAGGACTATTATTCCATGATATATGTAGCCTGACTACCCTCTACTTTAATCTTATTTTTGAAGCACCACTAGGAATATATATGGAATGAAAGAGAGA